>NC_133449.1:243119518-243412018 GCF_048565385.1 Saimiri boliviensis
CAATAAACAGCCCTGTAGGGCACCTCTGGTGTGCACACATCCAGCCCTATTAAGCAATCCTGGGCTTGCATCCTCCTTCTATGAAACAGCCCCATGGGCTACTCGCTACCCTTCTGAATCATCTGTAGGGCAGTTATTCAGCCATACAGCTGTGTCCTGGGCCCGAGAAACAGCCTGTGGGTCATCCCCAGTGTGTACATCCCTAGGTCATCTGAGCCACCCTGTGATCATGTTGTAGGCCTGAGAAACAGTATGATGGGAAGTCCCTGGCAGATATGTCTCCAGGATAGCTGAGCCACTGTATGCCTGCCTCCTAGGCATTATTAGAAACAGCCCGTGAGCTGGTCCTGGTAGGCACATACCCAGCCTGGCTAAGCAACTGCATGCCTATGCTCCCAGGAAGAGTAACAGCACTGTGGCACAAACACCAGTAAGCCAGACTCCAAGTTGGCTGACTCATTATGTGTACACACATGACCCAGTCCTGAGAAACAGCCCAGTGAGTCTACCCTAGCAAAGCTGCAACACCATCACCACAAATTCTCTCAGACTAGGCCACTGAGTAACTCACAAACACAACTAATGTGGATTACAGCTGAAGAAACTATATGAAGACAACTGTATCTGCCTAGAACCAAGGCCAATGTACCCCATCGAACTGATACTTCAAGACCATTTATACAAATAAGTCCACATAAAACCTATTCCATAAAACTGAAAGAGGTCAGTTTTTTACCAGATGATTAGAATGAATGTAGAGAAATACGAACCATGAAAAAGCAAAGAGACAGGTCACCTCCAAAGGAAAACTAATTCTCCAGTAAGGGACCCAATCATAAGGAAATATAACCATTCAAAATAACAATCTTAAGGAAACTCAGAGCCAAGAGAGAATAAAGATAGAAAATTCAATGAAATCAGGAAAACAACTCATTATTTGATTGAGAAATGCAATAGAGATAAATATTTTTTAAGAGAACTAAATATTTTACAGATGAAGAACTCAATGAAATAAAAATACACCTTCAATAAAAGTCTAGACCAAGCAGAAGAAATAACTTTTGAACTTGAACACAAGTATTTTGTAATAACAGAAGGAGATGAAAAAACAGAAAAAAGAATGAACAAAGTCTACAAGATTTATGGGACAACATTAACTGAGCAAATATTTGTGTTATAGGCATTCCAGAAGGAGAAGAAAAAAGATGAGGAAAACTTATTTAATAAAATAATAGAATAAACTTTCCAAGTCTTGGGAAACAGATGGACATCCAGGTCCAGGCAGCTCAAAAATCTCCAAATAAATTCAACCCAAACAGGTCCTCTCTGAGGCACATTATAGTCAAATTGTCAAAGGTCCAAGACAATTTTAAAAGCATCAGGAAAAAGGTGTCAAGTTATGTGTAAAAGAATCCACATTAGACAGTGGATTTCTAAGCAGAAACCTTACAGCTCAGGAGAAAAATGGGATGATACATTCAAGGTACTGAGAAGAAAAATTATACCCAGCAAAGCAATGCTTCAGATGTGAAGGAGAAAGAAAATCTTTCACAGACAAGCAAAAACTAAGAAAATTCATCACTACTAGACTGGTCTCACAAGAAATGTTCAAATTTCTTACATCTGGGATTGAAAAGACAATAACAATCATGAAAACATAAACTATAAACCTCACTGGTAGAATGAAACTATAAACGTCACTGGTAGAATCAGTAAACAAAGAAGAAAGAGAAAAGAAAGCTTATTCCTACAAAACAAAAACAAAAACAAAAACAAAAACAACAAAAAAAACCCAACTACAAAAATAAACAATGAAAGAGGAAATAAGGAACAAAGGATATACAAAACAATCAGAAAAAAGTCAATAAAATGACAGGAGCAAGTTTTCACCTATCAGTAATAACCTTGACTGTCTATGGATTAAATTCACAATTAAAAATATACAGACTTGCTGAATGGGCCAAAATAAAACAAAACCCCAAGAATTAATCTGTGCTGCCTACAAGAACCTAACCTTACATGTAGACGCAGATAGACTGAAAGTAAATAAAAAAAAGACATTCCATGCAAACAAACCAAATACAAGCAGAAATAGATATATCAGACAAAACAGACTTCAGGTTAAAAGCTGAAAAGCAGACAGAGATATTATATTACAACAAGGGAATAAATTCAGCAAGAGAATATGATAATTATAAATATAAAAATGTACCCAAACACTGGAGCCCCCAGATATAAAGCACATATTATTAGATCTAAAGAGAGAGATAGATCCCAATACAATAATAGTTGGAGACTTTAATAACTCATTTTCAGCATTGCACATATCTAGACAGAAAATTAACAAACATTGGATTTAGGCTGCACCACAGACCCAATGGACTTAGCAGACATTTATAGAACATGTCACCCAGCAGAAGTAGATTACAAACATTTCTTTTCATCAGCACATGGACGATTGTCTAGGGTTGACTAGGAAAAAAGTCTAACAAAATTTTAAAACTTTAAGTTATGTCAAGTAGCTTATTTGGTCACAATAGAATAAAACTGGACATAAAAAGAGGAACATTAGAAACTATACAATTATGTAGACATTGAACAATATTCTCCTGAATGACAAATGAGAAAGAATTTAAATTTAAAAAAATCTGTGAAACAAGTAAAAATAGAAACATAATATGCCAAAAGCTATAGAACACAGTAAAAGCAGTGTTGAGTTAAGTTCACAGCAATAAATGCATATATCAAAGTACTAGAAAGATTTCAACTAAATGACCTAATGATGCACCTCAAGAAACTAGAAAAGCAAGAACAAACCAAACCCTAGTCAGTAGAACGAAAGAAATAATAAAGACCAGAGTAGAAATAAATGAAATTGAGACTAAGAAAAAAACAGAAAAAATTAACAAAACAAAAACCTGTTTTTTTTTGGAACGGTAAATCAAATTGACAAACTATTAGCTAGACTAAGAAAAAAGAAGACCCAAATAAAATCAGAAACAAACAAGATATCGTAACACATACCAAATAAATACAAAGGATCATTAAAGACTACTATGAACAACAAAAATTGGTAGGCTGTATGTGTCTAGGAATTTATACATTTCCTCTAGGTTTGGAATTTATTGGTATATCAGTAAATTCTGGTAAATCCTCCATTTACTGGTATACCAGTAAATTTTAAAAAGTAGAAGATCTGTGTAAATTCCTAGACACATACAGTCTACCAAAATTGAACAAAGAGGAAATAGAAAGCCAAATACCAAACACGGCTAATGAGATTGAATTAGTAACAAAGTCTTCCAACATAGAAAAGTCCAAGTCTGGATGCCTTCACTACTCAAATCTACCAAATCTTAGAAGAATTAACAACAATTCTTCTCAAACTATTCCACAAACCTGAAGCAGAGGGAAGTCCTCCTAACTCATTCTACAAGGCCAGCATAACTCTGATACCAAAACCAGGCAATAACAAAACAAAGAAGTTTGCAGGTCAATAGCCTTGATGAAAATAGATGCAAAAATCCTCAACAAAATACTAGCAAATGGAATCCAACAATACATCAAGAAGATGATACACTATGACCAAGTGGGATTTATCCCACAAATGCAAGGGTGGTTCAACAAATTCACGGAAACATGGATGAAACAGAAAGTAAATTTGAATTTAATTTTCATCTTTTCCTAGTGAACTGTCAGAGGGTTACAGTCTAGTTTGAGAGGTCCCAATCTCCAGCTGAATATGCAGCCTGATGACAGAGGCATATAAAATAGACAAAAATAAACAAAAACCAAAATTTCTTTATTTGACAGTTTGTCAAAATGGAGTTATAGATTTTAAATATGTGAGTCATTAATAGTAAGCAAAAGGTTAATATTTAGGAGTTTCTATTAAATGAGGTTTAGTTAAAATTCGCCCATTTTAATAATTCCATTGAGTTTTTGGTAGTACAATATTTAGTACTCAAAATTCAGTATAATTTTTTTTTTTACCAGAATAAAAAGAGGGGTTACAATCATTTTTAAACCTTTTCCCTCAGGAGAAATCTGTAGTATTAGAAAACTTTTTTAGGTTAGAACATTTATCTAAGCTTTTTGCCTCAAGAAGTTATGTTTACCTTGTGCTTACTGATGTCCATTAATGGCTTTGGAGCATTGAAAAATCATTTCAGTAACTGTGTGACCAAGAATAACTGGTTTGGCCACTGTTACAGAAGTAAGACCAAAAGGAAATCTATTAAAGTAAGACAAATTCAACTATAACATTTTTTGAGCTTTTACTGTGCTATAGACAAAATGTTAAGTATTTTATACTTTTGATACTTATAGTTATTTTTATGTAAATTCATGCTTAAGCATTTAGAAAAGTCTTTTGAAAGCTATGAATAGGGATATATTGGTGGCTCCACAAAAGGTGATCACTGCATCCATCCTTGGCTTCCCACAAGTTATCATTCTCTCTGTTTTGTGTGAAAAGACATAGGACTTCACCCTCCATGCCCATCATCATTCAATGCTGAAGTTTGTTTTGTTTACCTTTTTAGAAGGGTAAAAGTAACTCATTCTGATGGTTAAAAAGCAAAAACAAGCAATGGGGAAAGGACTCCATCTTTAATAAATGGTGTTGGGAAAACTGGCTAGCAATGTGCAGAAAGCAGAAACTGAACTCCTACCTGTCACCTTACACTAAAATTAACTCCATATGGATCAAAGATTTAAATGTAAAACCAAACACCATAAAAACACTAGAAGAAAATGTAGGCAAAACTATCCAGGACATAGGCAGAGGCAAGGACTTCATGACTAAAACACCAAAAGCAATGGCAATAAAAGTCAGGATAGACAAATGGGATCTAATTAAACTCCAGAGCTTCTGTTCAGCAAAAGAAAACATCGTTAGAGTGAATCAGCAACCAACAGAATGGGAAAAAATTTTTGCAATCTACCCATCTGACAAAGGGCTAATATCCAGAATCTACAAAGAACTAAAACAGATATACAAGAAAAAGACAAACAACCCCATTCAAAAGTGGGCGAAGGATATGAACAGACACTTTTCAAAAGAGGACATACATGAGGCCAACAAACATATGAAAAAATGCTCATCATTAGTGGTCATTAGAGAAATGCAAATCAAAACCACACTGAGATATCATCTCATGCCAGTTAGAATGGCAATCATTAAAAAATCTGGAGACAACAGATGCTGGAGAGGATGTGGAGAAATAGGAACACTCTTACACAGTTGGTGGGAGTGTAAATTAGTTCAACCATTATGGAAGACAGTGTGGTGATTTCTCAAGGATTTAGAAATAGAAATTCCATTTGACCCAGCAATCCCACTATTGGGTATATACCCAAAGAACTATAAATCATTCTACTATAAAGACATATGCACATGTATGTTCATTGCAGCCCTGTGTACAATAGCAAAGTCCTGGAACCAACCCAAATGCCCATCAATGATAGACTGGACAAAGAAAACGTGGTACATAGACACCATGGGATACTACACAGCCATAAAATATGATGAGTTCGTGTCCTTTGTAGGGACTTGGATGAATCTGGAAACCATCATTTTCAGCAAACTGATCCAAGAACAGAAAGCCAAGCACCATATGTTCTCACTCATAAGTGGGGTGTTGAACAATGAGAACACATAGACTCAGGGAGAGGAGCATCACACACAGGGGACAGTTGGGGTGGGTAGGGGAGAGACAATGGGGGTGGGGAGGGAGGGTGGTGGGAAGGGATAACATGGGGAGAAATGCCAGATATAGTATACACCTAAAGTAAAATAAATAAATAAATAAATAAATAAATAAATAAATAACTTTGAAACAACAACAACAACAAAATCAAATGATAAAGTATGGCTCAGAAAAACCAACAATGATACAATGATCTGTCCTACTCTTCTATCTTTACCCCTAAACTCCAAGGATTGTTTTAAGTGTTTCTGTCTTCAGGTTTTTTTTAGGGAGAAACCTGCATGTGTATAAGTTAGTGCATTTCAAAAATTGGTCTGCAAAGCATAAGTGAGATAATTTTGGGTTGAATTGAATGAACATATTTATTCAATTTTCAGTTACCTACTTAAGGTATTAGAAAAAATATATAAACTAAATATCAAATCCTATAAATTCACAAAAGTATTTCTAAGGATGAAGTTAAAATAAGTACCCAAGAAAAAAACTGTTGATATAAAGAAAACCCTTACATTTAAAAAAATCACAAGGTATGTGGATTTAGTGAAAATTGTAAAGGTAGTACAAAAATGTTTGAGAAACAGTGCTCTAACTACCATGCTTATTTTGCTATTTTTTTATTTTAAAAATATTTAATTTTGTAAGTTTGAGGATGACCACACTAGAATGTATCATGACAAGTATGGCTTTTAGAGGCAGAGACTATTCTGTATAAGATGAACAGAAAAATGAAGAGTAGAGGTATATACAGAGGCAAGAATAAAACCACTATTAGTGTTAGAATTAATGGACCGAACTTATTGGTATAAAGTAAGAGAAAGTGTGAAATGGCGTTAATGGGAATATGGACAATAGACAAAGACAATTGATAAACTGTCATGGTGGATAAGAATAGAAGCGTGATATTCTTGCAGATGAGTTGTATATCCTGGATAGTGCCCAGGACATTAGAACGTCAGACAGAACTCAGGATAGTCTTCACTGTTTGGTACTGGCCGAGTGCTGCAGGGTATCTGTCGTCCCCAACCTGCTGTCTAAATGCTAGGAGCATCCTCCAATTACTGTGACAACCAAAATATCCCCGGTGAAAAATCACAGATCTGTTTCATCACTTTAATTCCTACTTAGTTTAAATGTAATTTCCATACCTAGTTTGGGACTTCCATGGACAAAGTAGAGAATTAGCTATTTCCTTTTCCTATTTTCAGTGGAGTTCACCCATACATCTGACCATCAGCACTTGGTTCCACTATATAAAGGCCCATGAGTAGCGGTGTTAGGGGTGGTGTATGGTCTAAAGCAAGAGGGAGGTTAGACCCCTCCCCTCCCTTTAGACCATATAGCATCTGCTCATCCGCACCTGGTTCCACTGTATAAAGGCCTATGAGTAGCAGTGTTAGGGGTGGTATATGGTCTAACCGGGAGAGGGAGGAAAATAACGTCACAATAAAAGAAATCTTCCTTGATGAGGTGTGGGGTGCATTGTGAATTGGGGTGGGGGTGACAGCAGTGAGGGATTTTCGTGTGGGGAGTTAGGTTGCAATGACCCTGTGGCTCCTCTTGCAACAAATGAAACCCTCCTATCTTCTATGTGACTATGGGCTGGAATCTGAAGAGCTGAAACTGGGTCTGTGAGTAGGAATGCTTGCAGGAGGATAGGAATGCCCTCCAGAGTTGGTACACAATGGGAGAAATGGTATGCTTGGTTTGAGGGCTGCAGTCAGAAAGTCAACAAGAAAAGACAATGGATCCTCTCAACCCAAGACAATGGTCTCTTTGTGGGAGAGATCCTTTCACCTGGATAACCCCATTCCACATAAGGCTTGTAAGTCATGCCCTTTTCCCTTCCTTGGCCTGCAGATTATTTTGGAAAGCGCATAGTAGCTCCCTGAACAGGCCCACTTTTAAAATGTGGTAGCCCCTAGTATGAAAAGATGTGAGGTTATAAGTCAGTGAATGTGAAGTGTCCCACACATCCTAAGGTCTTCCTTAGCCCTACCTACACTGGACTCCTTATTTCCACAAACAACACCAAAAAACTCTAGTTAATTTGGGACACTCCAGAACTTTTCCCAACCCACAAGCATACTTGGAGTTTGCCAAATTGAAAATTTGTTCTACTGTTCTCTGAAGTGACTGAACATTTTATAATTCCAGCCCGCAATATACAGAAGTCCCAATTTCTCTATATCCCCACCAACACTTTTTTCTACCTTTTTGACTGCAGCCATGCTGGTGGGTGTGAAGTGATATCTCATTATACTTTTAATTTGCATTTCTCTATTGACTAATGATGTTGAGCATCTTTTCATATGCTTATTGGGCATTTTAAAATCTTCTTTGGAGAACTGTCTAATCAAATCTTTTGCCCATTTTTCAGTTGGGTTATTTGTCTTTTTATTTAGTTATAAGAGATCTTTATATATCCCAGATACTAGATCCCTACCATACACATGATTTACAAGTATTTCCTTTCATTCTGTGGTTGTCTTTTTACTTTCTTGATAAATTCTTTAAAGCAAGGAAATTCTTAACTTTAATTTATTGTTTCTTTGGCTGTTTATACTTTAGGTGTTTTGTCTAAGGAGCCGCCGCTTAATCCTAGTTCACAAAAGTCTGTATGTTTTCTTCTAAGAGTTTTATATTTTCAACTCTCACGTTTAGTTTTTCTATACTGTGTTAACATATATATGTGGCAGGAGGTAGGGGTTCAAATTCATTCTTCTGCATGTGGGTATCCAGTTGTCCCAGTGCCATTATGTGAAATGACACAAAGGCTAATTGTCAGAACTCTTGTCAAAAATCGGTTAACCATAGATGTGTATGGCTTTCTTCTGGACTCTCCTCCTGGCGGCTTGTTTTAGTTATTTCCTTTTATGTTTGGTAACTTGAATGAATTAGTTTAGTGAAGTCTATTTCCCCTACTGTGTGCAGCCTCTGATGATTCTCCAGAATACAGCCTCAGGTATGCAAACAGTCTCCCTGATCACCAAGTATGACTGTACCCAGCTTTAGCCACATTCTCTTTGACTGTCTCTTTCCCTAATCTCTCCTTTAAGCTTCTATCTGGACTGTCTTTATTAGTATCACACTCAGCTGTTAGACTCTACTAATTGCTTGGTGCTTGCTCTACTGTTTCTAACAATCCCCTGGAGCATAACTTGCTCTATAGTCTGATTCATTTAAAGTCCACCTCTTTGGCAGGGGCCCTGTGCCAGTCTGAGGTTTACTGTACCTTAGGAAGGCTCTTCTTAGCTGTCTCTTTCTCTGATTATCTTCTAGTTTATTACTTTGCTTTTTGCTACCGGAGCTACCAGTCTCCCCTAATTTGCTTACCACCAAAAACTCTATTGTTTTCAACAACACACAATTCATAGGCAAGAATTTCCCTACATACTGTTCTGATTAAAATCAGTTCAATAGTTCAATTAGTTAGAGCTGCAGAGCTTTCTGATCTTAGTGTCTGTCTCTTCTCTTTGGCAGAACCTCTGTACCACTGCATTAGAGCTGGGCACAGGAACAGTGGTCTGTTTCTCCCAGTATAACACTCCTGCTCTATGAGTAGGGCACTGGGCAGGAATGATAACTCCTGATCTTCTTTGGTGTGGCTTGGCTCTTCTGGCTTGGAACCTCTGTCCTATAAGCAAACGAGTGAGAGAGATCAGGGTTCAGGATATTAAGACTGATGTCCCTTGAGTAGAGCTTCACCTTACAAGTGGGGGACAGGTGGGGAAGGGAGCTCCAGTGCTCTTGGCTGTGCTTGTCTGGAATACAGCTTTTGCAACATGAAGCTGAGAGGATAAGTGATATCAGTGGTCTACTTCTCCTGGGGTGAAACTGTAGCACTAGACTAGGGAATGGGAGAATGGAGAGAACTCTATCTTCCTAGTTGTATGGACTTGAATTAGAGCTTTTGTCACATTAAGCTAGCAATGAGGGGTTTAAAAACTGGTCTTATCTCAAATGTTACAGGCTGTCATTCTTACCTGTAATAGCAGATTTTAGTAGATATTTTTGAATAAATGCTTCATTTGCTGTATGTCTTTAGGATAATTTCTAATCTTTTAAAAAAATAATTTTCACCAGCTAAATGGTGGTTTTACTGATGGTGTCCATTGAGCTTCTCATAGCACCAATCCAGAATTATTCATTTATAAATTTTATTATTAATGTCTTTCTAAGGAGATAAAAGTTTTAAAAACTACTTTCCTCCCTTCTCACCTATCAAATATTTGTGAATTATATAATTTCTAGTTTGTTTACTGGTTATAATTGGTATGCTTTTATCAGTTAGGTTGCTCTTAGTTGAAACTAACAGAAAGTTTACTTAAACTGACTTAGTTAATTAACAAATTTATTATTTCATGTATGGAAGCATGGGCTTCAAACTTGGCTGAATCAGTGGTTCAACAGTGTCATCAAGACCCCATGTTCAGGTCTGTCCTAAGTTCTACAATCCAAAAATAAGACTTCATACTAAGTCTTACAAGATGGCTCCTTATAACTATCCCTGTCATATACTTTCTTGTTTATGTCCAAAGGGAGAGAAAATGGTTTCTTCATTTCATGTCTTAAAAGCAAAGACAAACCTTCTCCCCATCTCATGGACCAAAATGACCACATGCCTATTTGTGAACCAATTACTGGCAAAGGGGATAGATTACCCAGGAGCAGAGGATGGGGTCTGCTACCAAGAGCCACCTGGTCTGTGTTGGAATAGTTGAATACTCAGAGTTATGTTAAGAAGAAAGAAGGAGATTATGCATACGAATTAGCAACCAACAGTGAACACTAATAATTTTTTTTGTCAACTTTCAACAGTATACCTGACTTCCATAAAAAAAAAAGATATTAATGTTTCTACCCTTTCCTTTACACATCTGATCCCACATCAGCTTCTCAACAGCTAACAGTGTAAAGCAAGTTAAGCAAGATATTAATGTTATAGTTCAGTTTTAAAGTCATTAATTTGCTAAAGAGCACTGAATGGAGTAAATCTGGGAGGAACTTCATTATTTTCTATTCATTGAGCTACTGTAATAGAACTGTTACAACTAATCCCTTATTGTACACACATCTTGATTTCCTTTAGAAAATGACAGCTTTCCCACTTTAATGTTTAAAAAGATCCCATGACAATAACTTTCCTTGGTTTATACATAATTTGAATGGTGACAATTGAGGTAGCTGACATACTAATTAAATTATTTAATAAATAATTCTGAGGGTTCAGTAAGGTGACTGGTAACAGAAAAGTCTAAGACTGGGAAACTAAGTTTCCTAAAATATCAAAAGAAGCAAAAACTAAATGAGGAAAAAAAATCTCATTTACAATAGCAACAACAAAAATGTGCAGAGTCTTTAGGAAGGAAATTTCGGAACTTTATTGAGAGGTGATATACCATGACAAAAATCACTCAGTATTATAAAATGTCAATTAAAATGCCAATTATCTCCAAATTTAGATAATTCACTTGTGAGTAATTAAAACATAAGTGCTCAAATAATTATAAACGTGGAATAATATATAGGACAAGATAAAGATGAAAAGAAAGACTGCCAAAAATACTTTAGAAATTATTATAATTGCTTTTTAAAGAAATACAATTCAATCAACATAGTTAAGAGTAGACTGTTCAACGAATGTTGCCAGGACACTTGTCTAAGGAATTGAAAAAATGTACTTTATTATTTACCAAACCATGCACCAGAATAAATGGACGGCAGTTATATGTGGGGACATGAGGACAAAATGAAACCTTAAACAAACGTAGGGAAAGAGAATGTTTATTTAATTCGATAGTGGGGAAGGCCTTTTCGTAACTTGCTTTGAAATTATAAATAATAATGGCAAAGGTCACTACATGGTCACTACATAAATACAGAAGTTCTGCACATTCAAAAAATACCATAAACAAAATTAATGTACAAATGACAAAAAGGAAAAGTTATTTGCCATTCATGATAACAGTTGATACCAAATATAAAAAATCCTCCTGGTCACAAATTTAACAAGAAAAATTAGGATGGTCAAAACTCGAGAGACGACAAGCCCTCACACACTTCTGGTTACAATAATTTGAGTGTAATTTTACAATATATATGTACCTTTAAAAATATGTAGGCTTTAACTACCATTTCTACTTCTGGAAATTCATCTCAAGGAAGTACTATGTGATGTGATCTAATATTTATCCACATATATCAGTAAATAAATATAAACTAAATGTCCTATAATATAATCACTAGAACTTCAAGTTAAACATAACAGCTTAAAGACCATATGTACAATATAATCTGATTTTTTTTTGTGGGGGGTAAAAACAAAAAGATTCTAGTATATTCTGGAAGTATACTCACTATTTTAAATGATAGAAATATGGCTAATTTTGAGCTCACAATTTTACTTGTTTATATTTTCTAATTTTTCCTATAATGAAACTGTATTATCTATATAATTTCATGTCATTTTTATAACAAAACTGAACATTCTTTGGCTACTAGCAATGTTACTTTCCCTAATTTATACTCTGATATTGCCTCAGTTTTTATTAAAAAATAGCATGAGCTACAATGTCAGAAAATCTGTTGTTGCATTTGTTCTGACGATGTTTTTGAGGACATTGCCTACTCTCTCTCCCCCAATATGCCCTAGAGGGGATGTCACAAAAAAGAAATTTTTGAAGATAATTGCCAGAAAAACCTGTGCTTATCGAGAAACTGGTATGCTTTTTTTTCATGAATCCTGAGAATCCTTTGTGTACTGACTTATTTTTCTTTAGGCAGTCAGTAAAAGCAAATTTATAATCAAATACTTCATCTAATTGTAGTATTAGGTTGGTGCAAAAGTAATTGTTTTTTTTTGCCATTAAAAATAAAATACTATGTAGGTTCATAGGCCTATGTATCTGTCTACCTACCCTCACTTGATTATTGTAATCTATTTCAATTCATAATTCCCTTGTCCTGCTATTTCATTAAGTGTATTTTAAAAATAATCTCAAATTTTTTTGAGGTAGAGTATAAATAAGTGAATATTTCCATTATTATCAGCCTTTAAATGATAGCACACAACCAAATATAGTCTACATTGGAAGAGATAATAAGTATTCCTAATATGATTTATTTTAGAATAACTGATTTTGAAAATAAAGGAAAATATTAAATTGTTGTTTTAATAACTGAACCAGGAAAGATTTGATTCATTACCATTTTAAGACCTGAAGAAAATAAATTTTATAGCCCCTACCAGTGTTAAGTGAGATCACGGAAGGCAGGGACAACATTTGCCTAGACACTGTAATTGCCTAGATGCTTCCTATCAAAACAAGGTTTTAGTATGTGTTTGCTTGTAAAGCTGGCCAGAGATAACACTGAGAAAGTGGTGTTATTGGTGCTCCTCTTTTTCATCACCCAAAAGGACCTGGCAAGAGATCTTGTAGTAGAAAAGAACCCTTTTCTACCACATCTTAACATTCTAGCAGAGGCCAGAGAAGAACTTCCAGTAAGGTTGGATCCTCTCACAGAAGTGCTTCCTTTCCTTTCTAGATCCTTTAATTGGCCTTCCCTATAAAGGAGTAAATGAACTGCCTGGTGAGACTGATGACATCCTGGTGTCCTGACCACATTTCTCAACTGGGTAGAGTTGCTGTGCTTGGCAAGTCCTTATGTCTCTAGATCTGCCTAAGCTCAGTGCAGTGATTCTGTGCTGCAGTCTACATGCACTAGGTAGAACAGAGAGGCATAGTTTTAGTTTCTCTTCTTTGTTTGATTACTGAACCTATAAAGGTTTGCAAGCCTTTATGCAGCTGGTGGGATACAACAGTCAAAGCTTGCTTTCATAATCTGATTCTCCCATGTGGTGAGGCCTTGGATTTCCTTGAGGGAAGAAAGATATACCATATATTCTCTTCAGTTTTACTATGAATTTACTGTTAATTCAGTACATACTTGGATCCTCATTTGGCTCCTTTATGGCTGAGAGGAGAATGTGAAGATAGAAAATTTCCCACCTAACATTTGGCACACAGTAGTATATTCTATCATTCTACCCTTAGTCATTCTCTATGTTCCATATCCACCAGTTATTATCTCTTCATTAGTGTTTTAAATTTTGTGTTATATTACATCTTTACATGAAAATTAGGTTGACAAATCCTTGCTAAATTTGACATTTTTCCTGTCCAAGGAGAAAGACCTTAAGTACATTAAGAAGGTTGAGATGATTTGGAGTTTGGGGGAAAGATGTAATAATTATACTTAGATATTTATAAATTTATTCTCTGTGACTCCAGAGGAAATAACAAGAGCCAAAGAATAAGGTGTAGTGGAAGGCAGACATGAGGAATTAATAATCAACAGCACTGCTTCAAATGAAACTTCAACACTAGAAAAGTCCAAGACGGAACAACTAGTTACAGTGTTTTAGAAAAGATCTGAGTGTCACGTAAGAAATTCAAGATGAGAATCTATCCCCATCTATGATTCTAACAGTTTTATGAGTTAAGTAAGCACTGTTTTATAATCTGGAAAATAACAAATTATGCTATATGTGATTTTCTTTCTTTCTTTCTTTTTTTTTCTTTTGAGACAGAGTTTCGCTCTTGTTACCCAGGCTGGAGTGCAATGGCGCGATCTCGGCTCACTGCAACCTCCGCCTCCTGGGTTCAGGCAATTCTCCTGCCTCAGTCTCCTGAGTAGCTGGGATTACAGGCACGTGCCACCATGCCCAGCTAATTTTTTGTATTTTTAGTAGAAACGGGGTTTCACCATGTTGACCAGGACGGTCTTGATCTCTTGACCTCGTGATCCACCCGCCTCGGCCTCCCAAAGTGCTGGGATTACAGGCTTGAGCCACCGCACCCAGACTATATGTGATTTTCAATAACATTTTAATAATTTATAAAATACCTTTAGAACTATAACGAAGAGGTAGAATAATCAGACAATTAAGTTAATGAAAGAGAATAGTTACCTGTCTGGAAAAAGACTCTAGAAATAATTGTCCGACACAATGGGCATGGCGTGCTTGAAGGATTGTCTTTGGCCAGAGTCCGTAAGCAGGGCTCACAGAAGATGTGGTGGCAAGGGTAACACATATAAGGGTTGAAATAAATGTCCAGACACACTGCACAGATGTAGCTGTCCTTTTCTTCTGCATATTCATTGTCTTCATCTGTACTCATATCATTATTCAAAGTCTGCAAAACATAAGGAATTTTTTTCTTAATTTAGTACGAGATTGGTTTCTTTAAGATAGCCTTTGTATTTTGTTAAAATGAACAAAAATATTTGAGAAGCATAGAGTCTGTTTGTGGTATATTCAAAGTGACAAAAATGCTACCTTTCAAGGTGAATAAGCTAAAAATGTACATGGAAACCCAGAAGCCTATTTTTCATTTTAGTATTGTGACATAGTGCTACGTGCTAAAATATAACTAAATATATTAAGTATATGTACCTGTATTTTGGCTTAATCAACACTGGATAGGTGTTACTTGTACCAGTCCCAGAATTATAGATTCTCTATCTACCTCATTCCTATCACAGCAAATAAGCTGGTTGTCACAAGGTTATAGAGTTTTAATATGAGCATACGCACATGATGAAAAGTGAAGGCAGAAGGCATCATACTTCATCCTCATACTGTGCATGGAACAATCTCTATTCTGTATTTTGTGCCTTCCTGGGCCTCAAAGAAGGAGCAAAAGCCTAAGGGGTGTTAGGAGGAAAGCAAAGCAGAGAAGCTGAGAGTAATTATGGGATTAGCCTTGCTATTGGGGAAACATGATGAGACTCCCTCCTTCCCAAATGGAATAGTTAGGAGAAAGGTATAGCGGGTTCTTGAATAATGTCACTTCATTCAATGTTGTCTTGTTATCATGTTGATGAGAGAAAAAAAAAAAAGATTTCCAGCTGGGGGTGCTTCTGTGTGGAGTTAGCATGTTGACCCTGTGTGGGTTTTCTCTGAGTAATCCAGTTTCCTCTCATAGCCCAAAGATGTGCACGTTAGGTGCACTGGCATGTCTAAATGGTCCCAGTTGGAGTGAGTGTGGATGTATGTGAGTGTGCCCTGTGATGGGATGGTATCCTGTCCAGGCCTGGTTCCTGCCTCCAGGCCTGGTTCCTACCCTGAGCTGCCAGGACAGATTCAAGTAATTATCTTGTTTTTATTCATCTTTTGTTAATGTATGTATAGCTCACATTTATTTCAGTGTTTAATTTTAGAAGTGTTTTGGTCTTTAGAAGTTTGCTGATTCTTTTGTGATCAGAAATAGGCTGTATAAACTCAACTTATTTATATCAATTAGCCTATGGTAAAATTGGTGGTGTTATTTTGCTTAAAGTCACCAATAATATTAGGTTGGTACAAAAGTAATTTGCCATTAAACCGCGATTACCTTTGCATCCACCTAAAACATTACCAGTAGGTTCTTGGAAACGGAGACTTTAAGCAAAATAAAAGAGGATTTGCTGTAGTTAGGAAAGAGGCAGCTCAGAGGTTAGTATTAATAGTACAAGGTCTGTTAGGAGAATTCCTGTAACATACAATTTCCTCATTTGTGAAGTGGCTATGAGGATTAAATGAGGTAGTCCACTTAATACATTTAGTATGATACCTGGAACATAGTAATTAATTATCAAAAAATGTAAGCCATAGCCATACTTCTCCATCTTCCCCTATCCTATCCCTTTTGCCTTTTCTCTATAGGTTCTGTAGTTTTTGCTAAAGCCTTGAGAACATTTTTCTCAAACCAGGCATTTAAAACAGTGTCTAAGTGTTTACTGTTATTATTATACCCTATTTGGTGCCCTATTTGGTGTTTTTTTTTTTTTTTTTTTTTTTGAGAACAAGTCTTGCTCTGTCGCCCAGGCTGGAGTGCAGTAGCATGATCTCTGCTCATTGCAACCTCTGCTTTCTGGGTTCCAGTGATTCTCCTGCCTCAGCTTCCCGAGTAGTGGGGATTATAGACATGCAGCACTACGCATGGCTATTTTTTTTTTTTTTTTTTAAGAATAAAGAAGAGGAAGAAAGAGAAAGAGGAAGAGGGAGAGAGGATGGGGGTATTGCTTTATTGCCCGGGCTAGAATGCAGTCTAAATATGGGTATGCCTATAATTGTCCTTAATAATGGAGACATGAAAGAAAATGAGGGAAGAGAATAGCAAACAAGGAGCCAACCAAGATTTCTTTTAAACTTCTAAGTTGATATGATATGGTACTGATAAGAGTGTATATTTTGTATATTTAAAGTGGAGAGTTCTATAAATGTTAATTACTTTTACTTGTTCCAGATCTGAGTTCAAGTCCTGAATATCGTTGTTAATTTTCTGTCTCATTGATCTGTCTAATATTAATGTTGAAGTCTCCCACTATTATTATGTGGGAGTCTAAGTCTCTTTATGTCTTGTATGTCTGCGTATTCCTGTATTGGGTGCGTATATATTTAGGATCTTTAGCTCTTCTTGTTGTTGCATTGATCCTTTTATCATTATATAATGTCCTTCTTTGCTTCTTTTGATCTTTGTTGCTTAATTGTAACTTCTGCTTTTTATTTATTTATTTTAGCTCTCTGTTTGGTTGGTAAATCTTTCTCCATCCCTTGTTTGGAGTCTTTGTGTATCCTTGAATGTGAGATGGATCTGGATGCAGCATACTGATGGGTCTTAGTTTTTTATTCAAATTGCCTGTCTTTGGATTGGGGGATTTAGTCAATTTAAATTTAGAATTAATAATAATATATGTGAGTTTAATACTGCCATTAGCTGACTATTTTGTCCATTAGTTGATGTATATTCTTCATTATATTGATGCTCTTTTTGATAATTTTTTTAGAAAGGCTGATACTGTTTGTTCCTTTCATATGTGTAGTGGTTCTTTCAGAAGCTCTTGTAAAGCAGGCCTGGTGGTGATGAAATCTCTGAGTGCTTGCTTATTCACAAAAAACTTTATTTTTCCTTCACTTGTGAAGCTTAGTTTGGCTGGATGTGAAATTCTGGGTTGAAAGTTCTTTTCTTTAGGGATGTTGAATATTGGCCCCCACTCTCTTCTGGCTTGTAGGGTTTCTGCTGAGAGATCTGCTGTAAGTCTGATAGGCTTCCCTTTGTGGGTAACCTGACCTTTCTCTCTGGCTGCCCTTAGTATTTTCTCCTTCATTTCAACCCTGTTGAATCTGACGATTATGTGCCTTGGAGTTGCTCTTCTTGAGGAATATCTCTGTGGTGTTCGCTGTATTACCTGGAGTTGAATATTATCCTGCCTTACTAGGCTGGAAAAATTTTCCTGAATAATGTCCTGAAGCGTATTTTCCAGCTTGGATTCATTCTCTTCATCACATTCAGGTACACCTATCAAGCGTAGATTAGGTCTTTTCACATAGTCCCATATTTCTTGGAGACTTTGCTCATTCCTTTTTATCCTTTTTCCTCTAATCTTGTCTTCTTGTTTTATTTCATTGAGTTGGTCTTCGACCTCTGATATCCTTTCTTCTGCTTGATCAATTCGGTTGTTAAAACTTGTGCATACTTCACGAAGTTCTCCTATTGTGTTTTTCAGCTCCATCAATTCACTTATATTCCTCTCTAAATTGTGTATTCTTATTAACATTTCATCAAATCTTTTTTCGAAGTTCTTAGTTGCTTTAGATTGGGTTAAAACAAGTTCTTTTAATTCACAGAAGTTTCTCATTATCCACATTTTAAAGCCTGCTTCTGTAATTGGAACACACTCGTTCTCCATCAAGCCTTGTTCCGTTGCTGATGAGGAACTGTGATCCCCCGCTGAGGGAGAGGCGTTCTGATCTTGGGCATTCTCAGCCTTTTTTGGCCGTTTTCTTCCCTTCGTTATAAATTTATCCATCTGTGGTCTTTGAATTCACCGTCTTTGTAATTAGGTTTCTGAGTGGACGTCCAACTTACTGATTCTCAGCGCCGAAATCTGAGCAACCCACCGCACCGACCAAATCAGCGGCGTCAAGATTGACGGTGCCTTTCCGACTCTGCACCAAGAACCGTCGCTCCAAGGCGCCGGCAAAACCGCCTCGCCGGTCACAAGAGTCGCGCTGGCGACCCGTGGGGCTCCTCCGCTGGGAATCTCCTGGTGCGTGAGCAACAAGAATTCATGTGAAGGTGTGGCGTCCTCTCATTCCCTGCGCTTTCAGTGGGAGCCACAATCCCGAGCTGTTAGTGATCAGCCATCTTCTATTTTTTGTTTTTTTTAGTAGAGACGGGGTTTCACCATGTTGACCAGGCTGGTCTTGAACTCCTGGGCTCAAGTGATCCACTTGCCTTGGCCTCCCAAAGTGCTGGGATTACAGGTGTGAGCCAACATGCCCAGCCTATATCCTATTTGTGTTAATAAGATTAATCTTAATTGTTAACAAAAATAGTTGAAGGTCAGTATCTATAATCTCCTCCTTCTAAACAGGACATTTTATTCTCAACTCCAAAACACAAAGACTGCTCTCTGCCTCTACTAGTCAGGAACATGTTCTTTAAAACTGGATTAATCTATGCATTTTAACTATATTTTATTATTCTGCTTACTTTCATTCTTTGGCTATTTAACAATGCTTTCTCGTATTCCTTATTGTCATCTTTCTTGAATTATTTTGTTTCATTTTTTATTTTCATGGTTTTTTGGGGAACAGGTAATTTTGCTTACATGAGTGAGTTCCTCAGTGGTGATTAGTGAGATTCTGGTGCACCCATCACCTGAGCAGTATACCCTGAATCCAATTTGCAGTCTTTTATCCCTTACTCCCTTCCCACCCTTTCCCCCTGAGTCCCTAAAGTCCATTGTGTCATTCCTTATGCCTTTGTATCCTTATAGCTTAGCTCTCACTTATGAGTGAGAAGGTATGATGTTTGGTTTTCCATTCCTCAGTTACTTCACTTAGAATAATGGTCTCTAGTTCCATCCAGGTTGCTGAGAATGCCATTATTTCATTCATTTTTGTCTGAACAGTATTCTGTTTATATATATATATATATATATATATATATATCAGCAACAGTGTAAAAGTGTTCCTATTTCTCCACAGCCTTGCCAGCATCTATTGTTTTGTGGCTTTTTAATAATTGCCATTCTGACTGGCATGAGATAGTATCTCATTGTACTTTTGATTTGCATTTCTCTAGTAATCAGTCATGTTAGGCTTTTTCTCATGTTTGTTGGCTGCATAAATGTCTTCTTTTGAGAAGTGTCTGTTCATATCCTTTGCCCACTTTTTGATGGAATTTTTTTTTTAAAGTTCTGGGGTACATGTGTAGATCTTGCAGGATTATTACAAAGGTATACATAAACATGCCATGGTGGTTTGCTGCCTCCATCTACATCATCTACATTAGGTATTTCTCCTAATGTTATCCCTCCCCAATCTCCCTCGCCCTCACTCCCCAACAGACCCCAGTGTGTTATGTTCCCCTCCCTGTGTCCATGTATTCTTATTGTTCAGCATCCATTTATGAGTGAGAACACGTGGTGTTTGGTTTTCTGTTCTTGTGTCAGTTTGCTGAGAATGATGGTTTCTTCCTTCACCCATATTCCTACAAAGGACATGAACTCATCCTTTTTTATGGCTGCATAGTATTCCATGGTGTATATGTGCCACATTTGCTTTATTCAGTCTATCATTGATGGGCATTTGGATTGGTTCCAAGTCTTTGCTATTGTAAACAGGGCCACAATGAACATATGTGTGCATGTTTCTTTATAACAGAATGATTTATAATCCTTTGGGTATACACCCAGTAATGGGATTGCTGGGTCAAATGGTACTGCTATTTCTAGATCCCTGAAGAATCACAGTCTTACACAGTGGTTGAACTAATTTACACTCCCACCAACAGTATAAAAGCATTCTTACTTCTCCACATACTTTCCAGCATCCGTTATCTCCAGATTTTTTAATGATCACCATTCTAACTGGCGTGAGGTGGTATCTCAATGTGGTTTTGATTTTCATTTCTCTAAGGAACAGTGATGATGAGCATTTTTCATGTGTTTATTGGCCACATAAATGTCTTCTTTTGAAAAGTGTCTGTTCAAATCTTTTGCCTACTTTTTGATTGAGTTGTTTGTTGTTTTTCTTGTATATTTGTTTTAGATCTTTGTAGATTCAGGATATCAGCCCTTTGTCAGATAGGTAGCTTCCAAAAATCTTTTCCCATTCTGTTAGTTGCCAGTTCATGCTAATGATAGTTTCTTTTGCTGTGCAGAAGCTCTTAAGTTTAATTAGATCCCTTTGTCTATTTTGGCTTTTGTTGCCATTGCTTTTGGTGTTTTAGTCATGAAGTCTTTGCCTATGCCGATGTCCTGAATGGTATTAGCCAGCTTTTCTTCTAGGGATTTTATGGTGTTAGGTCTTATGTTTAAATCTTTAATCTATCTGGAGTTAACTTTTGTGTCAGGTGTAAGGAAGGGGTCCAGTTTCAGCTTTCTGCACATGGCTAGCCAGTTTTCCCAACACCATTTAATAAACAAGGAATCTTTTCCCCATTGCTTTTGTCAGGTTTGTTCAAAGATCAGATGGTTGTAGATGTGTGGTGTTGCCTTGGAGGCCCCTGTTCTGTTTCATTGTTCTATCTCTCTTTTGGTACCAGTACCATGCTGTTTTGATTACTGTAGCCTTGTAGCATAGTTTGAAGTCAGGTAGCATGATGCTTCCAGCTTTGTTCTTTTTCCTTAGGACTGTCTTGGCTCTATGGGCTCTCTCTTGGTACCATATGAAGTTTAAAGTGGTTTTGTACAGTTCTGTGAAGAAGGTCAGTGGTACCTTAACGGGGATAGCATTGAATTTGTAAATTACTTTGGGCAATATGGCTATCTTCACAATATTAATTCTTCTTAACCATGCGCATGAAATGTTTTTCCATCTATTTTTGTCCTCTCTTATTTCCTTGAGCAGTGGTTTGTAGTTCTCCTTGAAGAGGTCCTTCACGTCCTTTGTTAAGTTGTATTCCTAGGTATTTTATTTTCTTGGTAGTAATTGTGAATGGGAGTTCACTCATGATTTGGCCCTCTGTTTGTCTATTATTGATAGATAGGAATGCTTGTGATTTTTGCACATTAATTTTGTATCCTGAAACTTTGCTGAAGTTACTGATCATCTTAAGGAGATTTTGGGCTGAGACAATGGGGTCTTCTAAATATACAATCATGTCGTTTGCAAATAGAGACAATTTGACTTCCTCTTTTCCTAACCGAATACTCTTTATTTCTTTTGCTTGCCTCATTGCTCTGGTTAGAAATTCCAATTCTTTGATGAATACAAATGGTGAGAGAGGGCATCCTTGTCTAGTGTCAGTTTTCAAAGGGAACACTTCCAGTTTTTGCCCATTCAGTATGATATTGGATGTGGGTTTGTCATAAGTAGCTTTTATTATTTTGAGATACGTTCCATTGATACCTAGTTTATTGAGAGTTTTTAGCATAAAGGGCTGCTGAATTATGTTGAAGGCCTTCTCTGCATCTATTGAGATAATCATGTGGTTTTTGCCTTTGGTTCTGTTTATGTGATGGATTATGTTTATAGATTTGCATATGTTGAAGCAGCCTTGCATCCCCGGATGGACTCTACTTGATCCTGATGGATAAGCTTTTTGATGTGCTGCTGCATTTGGTTTGCCAGTATTTTACTGAAGATTTCTGCATTGATGTTCATCATGGATAGTGGTCTGCAATTTTCTGTTTTAGTTGTGTCTCTGCCCGGTTTTGGTATCAGGATGATGTTGGTCTCATAAAATGATTTGGGAAGGATTCCCTCTTTTTGTATTGTTTGGAATAGTTTCAGAAGGAATGGTACCAGCTCCCCTTTGTATGTCTGGTAGAATTCAGGTGTGAACCTGTCTGGTCCTGAACTTATTTTGGTTGGCAGGCTATTAATTGATGCCTCAATTCAGACCTTGTTTTTGGTCTACTCCAGGATTCAACTTCTTCTTGGTTTAATCTTGGGAGGATGTAAGTGTTTCGGAATTTATCCATTTCTTCTAGATTTACTGGTTAATGTGCAAATAGTTTTTGGAGTAATCTCTGATGGTAGTTTTTATTTCTGTGGAATCGGTGGCGATATCCCCTTTATTGTTTGTTAGTGCATCTATCTGAATCTTCTCTCTTTTCTTTTTTATAGTCTGGGTACTAGTCTGTTTTGTTGCTCTTTTTAAAAAAACTCGCTCCTGGATTTACTGATTTTTTTGAAGGGTTTTTTGTGTCTCTATGTCCTTCCATTCTGCTCTGATCTTAAGTTATTTCTTGTCTTCTGCTAGCTTTTGAAATTGTTTGATCTTGCTCCTCTAGTTCTTTTAATTTTGATGATAGGGTGTTGATTTTAGATCTTTCCTCACTTCTCATATGGGCATTTATTCCTATAAATTTTCCTCTAGACACTGCTTTAAATGTGTCCCAGAGATTCTGGGACGTTGCGTCTTCATTCTCGTTGGTTTTGAAGAACATCTTTATTTCTGCCTTCGTTTCATTATTTATCTATTAGTCATTCAGGAGCAGGTTGTTCAGTTTCTATGTAGTTGTGGGGTTTTGAGTGAGTTTCTTAATCCTGAGTTCCAATTGGATTGCACTGTGGTCTGAAGACCGGTTGTTAGGATTTCTGTTCTTTTGCATTTGATGAGGAGTGATTTACTTCCAATTAGACTAAGTGCAATGTGGTGCTGAGAAGAATGTATATTCTGTGGATTTGGGGTGGAGAGTTCTACAGATGTCTATTAGGTCTGCTTGGTCCAGATCTGAGTTCAAGTCCTGGCTATCCTTGTTAATTTTCTGTCTCGTTGATCTGTCTAATATTGACAGTAGAGTGTTCAAGTCTCCCACTATTATTTTGTGGGATTCTAAGTCTCTTTGTAGGTTATTAAGAACTTGCTTTATGTATTTGGGTGCTCCTGTATTGGGTGCATATATATTTAGGAAAGTTAGCTCTTCTTGTTGCATTGACCCTTTTACCATTATGTAATGCCCATCTTTTTGTCTTTTGATGTTTGTTGGTTTAAAGTCTGTTTTATCAGAGGCTAGGATTGCAACCCCTGCTTTTTTTTTTTTTTCTCTGCATTTCTTGGTAAATCTTCTTCCATCCCTTTATGTTGAATTTATGTGTGTCTTTCCATGTGAGATGAGTCTCCTGAATACAGCACACTGATGAGTCTTGCCTTTTTATCCTATTTGCCAGTCTATGTCTTCTGATTGGGGCAGTTATCCTGTTTACATTTAAGGTTAATACTGTTATGTGTGAATTTGATCCTGCCATTTGATACTAGCTGGTTGTTTTGCCTGTTAGTTGATGCAGTTTCTTCATAGTGTCGATAGTCTTTACTATTTGTTACATTTTTGCAGTGGCTAGTACTGTTTGTTCCTTTCCATGTTTAGTCTTCCATCAGGAGCTCTTGTAAGGCAGGCCTGATGGTGATGAAATCTCTCAGCAATTGCTTGTATGTAAAGGACTTTTTTACTTCTTCACTTATGAAGCTTAGTTTGGCTGGATATGAAATTCTAGGTTGAAAGTTCTTTTCTTTAAGAATGTTGAATATTAGCCCTCACTCTCTTCTGGCTTGTAGGGTTTCTGCCAAGAGATCTGCTGTGAGTCTGATGGGATTCCCTTTGTGGGTAACCTGACCATTCTCTCTGGCTGCCCTTAGCATGTTTTCCTTAATTTCAACTCTGGTGAATCTGATGATTATATGCCTTGGAGTTGCTCTTCTTCAGAAGTAAGTTTGTATTTCCTGGATTTGAATGTTGGCCTGCCTTGGTAGGTTGAGGAAGTTCTCCTGGATGATATCCTGAAGAGTGTTTTCCAGTTTGGATTCATTCTTCCCATCACATTCAGGTAGACTGGATCAAACATAGATGAGGTCTTTTCACATAATCCTGTATTTCTTGGAAGCTTTGTTTATTTCTTTTCACTCTTTTTTCTCTAATCTTGCCTTCCCATTTTATTTCATTGAGTTGATCTTCAACTTCTGATATCCTTTCTTCTGCTTGATTGATTCAGCTATTGAAACTTGCATATGCTTCATGCAGTTCTCCTGCTGTGTTTTTCAGCTCCAGCAAGTTGTTTATTTTATTCTCTAAGCTGGTTATTCTAGTTAGCATTTTGTCTAACATTTTTAAAGGTTCTTAGTTTCTTTGCATGTTAGAACATGTTCTTTTATCTCAGAGAAGTTTGTTATTATACACCTTCTGAAGCCTGCTTCTGTCAATTTCTCAAACTCATTCTCTATCCAGTTTTATTCCCTTGCTGGTGTGAAGTTGTGATCCCCTGGTGATATTAACAAATACCTTTTGACACTGTATAAAAAATGTGTCAACATTTAGAAGAGTTACATAATTCAGTAAACCAGTATTTTCCGAATGTCTAAAACATGATATTACAAAAATCATGCATGGGTAAATGAACCACTCAAAATGTGATGACAGACCCATGGATTTTAATATAATAGAGTATTTAAAGTTAGTTATCAGGTGTCAAGACTCTACATTGCAACTAGCCTTTAAGATATAGTTCTTGTCAAGTTTTGCTGTAGTTATCAAAGACAAACGTCCACAGTTATTCTGAAAAACTATTATACTATTATCCCCTTTTCTGACTACATGTCTAGCTGGATTTTCTTCACATAATTCAAACAAAACAACAAGTGGCAATAGACTGCATGCAGAAGCAGACATGAGAATACATCTGTCTTCTATTAAGTCAAATTCTGAAGAGATATGCAAAAATGTAAAACAATGAGATTCTTCTCAAGTAGTTATACTACATGCAATAGTTTATTATTTTTACATGAATGAATAAATGTCTTAAATTTTTCTTAGTTTTAATTTCTAATATGGTAAATATTTATAATCCATGTACACAAAAGTTCTTTCAGGCTCTTAAATAATTTTAAGATTGTAAAGGGATCTTAAGACCAAAAAGTGTATTAAGAACTGACATATTAGGAGAAAGAAAGCATAGAAGATTTGGCACTAGACACCTATTGGGTACTATATTAGAGTTTATAAGCACTTAATAAATTGGCAATATCAATGATAATAGTAAATAAGATTATTTAGGGTAAAAATTCAATGTAGGATCTAAACAGTGATAAATTCTAGCTACCTGAGACCCAAAGAAATAAACGCTCAAAGAAGTGTAAAAAAATGTTGCCATGCTGTAGATTTTAGAAAGGCAGTGGAGAAAAATTATTTAGTACAGGTTGAGCATCCCTATCCAAAACCTGAAAGTTTTTGAGTGCTAAAATACCACAATTGGAATTTCACACCTGACACCTTTGCTTACTGATGGTTCAATGTATATAAACTCTGTTAAACAGAGTAAACAGACAACCTACAGAATGGGAGAAAATATCTTCAAACTATGCATCCAACAAAGGTGTAATATCCAGAATCTGTAAGAAACTTAACAAGCAAAAAACAACCCTGTTAAAAAATGAGCAAAGGACATGAACAAACACTTTTCAAAAGAAGACATACACATGGCCAACAAGCATATGAAAAAATGTTCAGTATCACTAATCATTAGATAAATGCAAATCAAAACCATAAGATACCATTTCACACCATTTCAGAATGGCTATTACTAGAAAGTCAAAAAATCATAGATGCTGGTGAAGTAGCAGAGAAAAAGGGAATGGTTATACACTGTTGGTGGCAATGTAAACAAGTTCAGCCATTATGGAAAGCAGTTTGGTGACTTCTCAAAGAACTCAAAGCTGAATTACCATGGGACCCAGCAATCCCATTACTGAGTATATACCCAAAAGAATATAAATTGTTCTACTATAAAGACATATGTACACATTATGTTCATTGCAGCATTATTCACAATAGCAAAGACATGGAATCAACTTAAATGCCCATCAGTGGTAGACTGGATAAAGCAAATGCAGTACATATACACCATGGAATACTATGCAGTCATAAAAAATGAGATCATGTCCTTTTCAACAATGTGGATAGAGCTGGAGGCCATTGTCCTAGACAAACTAACACAGAACAGAAAATAAGATACCACATGTTCTCACTTACAAGCAGGCACTAAGCTTTGAGTACACATGGACACAAAGAAGGGAATAACAGACACAGGAGCCTATTTATGGGTAAAGGGAGAGAAGACATTGAGGAGCAAAAAAACTACCTAATCGTTGCCAAGCTCATTATCTGGGTGATTAAATAATCTGTACAACAAAACCCCATGACACACAATTTACCTATTTAACAAACATGCACATCTACACCTGAACCTAAAAGCTAAAAAAGGTTAAAAATTTACCTTCAGTCTATGTGTATAATATGTATATGAATAATAAATTTCATGTTTAGACTTGGGTCCTATATCTTATTATGTACATACAAATATTCAAAATTCTGAAAATACCCCAAGTCTGAAAAACTTCTGGTCTCAAGCATTTTAGGTAAGGAATAGTCAACCTGAATTTACTTCAAAAAGCCACACATAGATATATCATAGTACCAATTTATAGATCAATCAGCTTTTATTTACAGCTCTATTAGATAATAAATAACTTCATTTAAAATGAGAAGAGCTACTGGAAGACCCCAGAGGTGAGGTCTCATTGAACACAGCAGCAGCTTTTGAGGTTCCTGTGCTATCTTTGCAATCTGAGCCAGGCCTACACACATGCAACCATGTCTAAGGGACCTGTTGTTGGTATTTTGATTTTGGTACCACCTACTCCTGCTCCTGTGTGGGTATTTTCTAGCAAAATAAATAAATAAATAAATAAATAAAAAAGTAGAGATAATTGCTAACAATCAGGGAAACGGAACCCAAGCTATGTTGCCTTACTGATGTTGAACAACTGACTGATGACACTGCAAAGTATCAAGTTGCAATGAATCCCACCAACAGTTTTTGATGCTAAACGTCTGATTGGACAGAGATGCTCTGCTCTGCTTCCCTGTGGTTTGATGCTTCCCCTTATTTTTTTTGCTAGTTCCTCAGATATGTATGCTTTGTTAAGAACCTGAGTTCTTATCTTTATGTATGCTTAACAAATATTTGAGTGTCTACCATGTACCAGGTACTGTCCCAGGCTCTGACCATATAGCATAGGGCTTTTAGTCTAATGGAGGAGAGTAAGATGGTGCTAAGAAACCCTAAAACAGAGGAACTCTAATTAGTCACAGGTCCAAAAAGGCTTCTGTGAGGATGTGCTATTTAAGAGGAGATCTTTTTAGAAATCTTTTTATTACAAGTGGCAGAAAACGGAACTTAATGTGGCTCAACAATTAAAATGGAATGTGTTGGTATAAAAAATTTAAAAAATCCAGAAGTTTATCTAGTGTCAAGTAAGAATTAACTCAGTGGCCTAAAGGACATCTCTAAGAACCTAAATTTTCTTGTTCTGCTATCTGTGATGACCATTTTTTCCTAATGCCTAGCAGCTTCATTCTCCCTCCCTTGTACCCTCAAATGGATCTGGCAGCTGCAAGTCTCGCATACTTGTATTATCATACTATCCAAAGAAATAAAGAGGGTCTTTGCCAGTGGTTCTTGTGTAACCTCAGATACCCATTCTCTTTCACTTGTCCAAAGAGAGCCACTTGTTTACCTATTCTTAGGAAAAACCCTATACTCAGGGAGATAACTGACAGTGAATCATTTAATGTAATCAAAGCACATAGATCTGGTTATAAATGGGGTAAAGGTAAATTTTCTAATGGAAAATCAGGAAATTATTACTGTACTATAGTACATGCCATATTGGACACAAAGCAAGTGCTCAGTGACTTAAATTCCAACGTCTGATGGAAATCTATGCTTTTACAGTTTGGCTAATATTTAGTTTGAACTGTATCAACCATAACTTACCTTCTCCATCCCCAATAGCCTGGCTAACAGCTAGCATGATTCAGATCAAAGTACCTATAATTTCTTTTTCTTCTTCTTCTTCTTTTTTTGTTTTTTGGTAGAGATGGAGTATCACTTTATTACCCACCCTGGTCTTAAATTCTTACATTAAGTGGCCCTTCCTTCTCAGCCTCCCAAAGCGTTGGGATTATAGTATGCCACCGTGCCCCACCCAAATAAATAACCTGTAACTTCTACCATGAAACTCTTGGTATTTTAATTCCAAAAGTAATAAAAAGTATATTAATATCCATTTACTTATAGTTGTTAACTAAACCCATTATTCTTCCCAGGTTCTTAGCTAGACTACATATACATACTTCCTGTGAGTTAGGTGTGGCAAGAAGATATGAATTACCAATGTGACTGAGTTTTAATGAAAGGAATGTAAGCAGAAGTCAGATATGCCACTTCCAGGGCTAGCCCATATAATAAATCCTTTATTTAGTGATTCTCCACACTCTTTCCCCTTCCAGATTGAGGCAGATGAGTGGCAGTGGAAGCCATATACTGAAAGATGTAGAGCTACAAGATGGAGAGAACTTGCATCTCTGGATTACCATTTACAAAAGAACTATGTGATAATTAGAACTTCACTTGAGTGAGAAATAAAAATTTATCACATAAAACAACTGAGATATGGAGTTTATTAGTTATAGCAGCTAGTGTTACCAAGTACTATAAAAACTGTTTTAACAGTAAAAGGGTTTTTTTTTTCTTTTTTGGCTGCTCAGTAAAAGCTTTTTGCAGAAGTATTTTGCAGTCATAACAAAAACCTAAAGTATGAGGCATTGGTTTAGCAGACAGTCAGGAGATGGATATTCAGAGACTAGAAGATTGAGACATATATTAAGCAATGATAAAACATTTAGTAAAATGTCATCTATATTAACATGGAAGGCAGACTACGTGTGCACATGTAGCTTAAATCTCCAGAGGAAATGGCTGGAATGAAAGTAATTGTGTACATTGACTTTCGTTACTTTAAACCATATGACAAATCATACTAATTTCTGAATATGGATCCAGCCTTGCATCTCTGGAATAAATCCTATGTGGTGTGGTATATAAATAATTCTTTTTATACATTGTTGGATTTAGTTTGCTAATATTTTCTTGAGAATTTTTACATCTATGTTCATGAATGATACTGACTAGCAGTTTTCTTGTAAGTTTTTTACAGGAGGGTAATGCTGGCCTCATATAATGAGTTTAAAAATATTCCCATCATGGTTATTCATCTGAGAAAGGGCACTACAACAAATCTGGTAGGAGCTCACTAAGCGTCAGTTCTAAGAAACTCTTTTTTTTTTTTTTTTAATGCAAACTTCTTATTTTTTTTTTTATAAGAAAAAGAATAAAGAGGAAGAAAGAGAAACAGGAAGAGGGAGAGAGGATGGGGATATTGCTTTATTGCCCAGGCTAGAATGCAATCTAAATATGGGTATGCCTATAATTGTGCTTAATAATGGAGATATAAAAGAAAATAAGGGAAGAGAATAACAAACAAGGAGCCAACCAACATTTCGTTTAAACTTCTAAGTTGATATGATGTGGTACTGTTAAGAGTGAATATTTTGTATATTTAAAGTGGAGTGTTCTATAAATGTTAATTACATTTACTTGTTCCAGATCTGAGTTCAAGTCCTGGATATCGTTGTTAATTTTCTGTCTCATTGATCTGTCTAATATTAATGTTGAAGTCTCCCACTATTATTATGTGGGAGTCTAAGTCTCTTTATAAGTCTTGTATGTCTGCGTATTCCTGTATTGGGTGCGTATATATTTAGGATCTTTAGCTCTTCTTGTTGTTGCATTGATCCTTTTATCATTATATAATGTCCTTCTTTGCTTCTTTTGATCTTTGTTGCTTAATTGTAACTTCTGTTTTTTATTTATTTATTTTAGCTCTTTGGTTGGTTGGTAAATCCTTCTCCATCCCTTGTTTTGAGTCTTTGTGTATCCTTGAATGTGATGGGTCTGGATGCAGCATAGTGATGGGTTTTAGTTTTTTATTCAAATTGCCTGTCTGTCTTTGGATTGGGGGATTTAGTCAATTTAAATTTAGAATTAATAATAATATATGTGAGTTTAATACCGCCATTTAATATTAGCTAGTCATTTTGCTCATTAGTTGATGTAAATTCTTCATTATATTGATGCTCTTTTTGGTACTTTTTTAGAAAGGCTGATACTGTTTGTTACTTTCTATGTGTAGTGGTTCTTTTAGAAGCTCTTGTAAAGCAGGCCTGGTGGTGATGAAATCTCTGAGTGCTTGCTTATTCACAAAAAACTTTATTTTTCCTTCACTTGCAAAGCTTAGTTTGGCTGGATGTGAAATTCTGGGTTGAAAGTTCTTTTCTTTTTTTTCTTTTTTTTTTTTTTATTGCATTTTAGGTTTTGGGGTACATGTGATGAACATGCAAGATTGTTGCATAGGTACACACATGGCAGTGTGCTTTGCTGCCTTCCGTCCCCTCACCTGTATCTTCTTTAAGGATGTTGAATATTGGTCCCCACTCTCTTCTGGCTTGTAGGGTTTCTGCTGAGAGATCTGCTGTAAGTCTGATAGGCTTCCCTTTGTGGGTAACCTGACCTTTCTCTCTGGCTGCCCTTAGTATTTTCTCCTTCATTTCAACCCTGGTGAATCTGATGATTATGTGCCTTGGAGTTGCTCTTCTTGAGGAATATCTCTGTGGTGTTCTCTGTATTACCTGGAGTTGAATATTATCCTGCCTTACTAGGTTGGGAAAATTTTCCTGAATAATGTCCTGAAGCGTATTTTCCAGCTTGGATTCATTCACTTCGTCACATTCAGGTACACCTATCAAGCATAGATTAGGTCTTTTCACATAGTCCCATATTTCTTGGAGACTTTGCTCATTCCTTTTTATCCTTTTATCTCTAATCTCGTCTTCTTGTTTTATTTCATTGAGTTGGTCTTCGACCTCTGATATCCTTTCTTCTGCTTGATCAATTAGGCTGTTAAAACTTGTGCATACTTCATGAAGTTCTCGTATTGTGTTTTTCAGCTCCATCAATTCACTTATATTCCTCTCTAAATTGTGTATTATTGTTAACATTTCGTCAATCCTTTTTTCAAAGTTCTTAGTTTCTTTGGATTGGGTTAAAACAAGTTCTTTTAATTCACAGAAGTTTCTCATTATCCACATTTTGAAGCCTGCTTCTGTAATTGGAACACACTCGTTCTCCATCAAGCCTTGTTCCGTTGCTGATGAGGAACTGTGATTCCCCGCTGAGGGAGACGTGTTCTGATCTTGGGTATTCTCAGCCTTTTTTGGCTGTTTTCTTCCCTTCGTTATAAATTTATCCATCTGTGGTCTTTGTATTTACTGTCTTTGTAATTGGGTTTCTGAGTGGATGTCCAACTTACTGATTCTCAGCGCCGAAATCTGAGCAACCCACTGCACTGCCCAAATCAGCAGCGTTAAGACTGATGGTGCTTTTCTGACTCTGCACCAAGAACCAATGCTCCAAGGCGCCAGCAAAACCACCTCGCCGGTCACAAGAGTTGCTCTGGCGACCCGTGGGGCTCCTCCGCTGGGAATCTCCTGGTGCGTGAGCAACAAGATATCATGTGAAGGTGTGGCGTCCTCTCGTTCTTTGTGCTTTCACTGGGAGCTACAATCCCGAGCTGCTAGTGATCAGCCATCTTGGATCTCCTATTTTTGATAGTCATATTATATTTTGTTTCATTTTTTGCTATAATGTGTTCATTTTATAGTTAAAACTCTCATGAAACTCTCATGTAGTCCAAGTTTCATGAATTCTTTAGGCCTCTGTTTCTTTGACTGTTAAATAACATTTTCCCGAAAAGTGGAGAAATTAGTACAAATATAGGAGCCAGTCAATTTAAGAACTGATAAGAGTTGGTGAAGAATAAACTGAATTTTTTTTAAATATAAAGGTTTTAGTGGTGCTGAATTTAATTTTTATAGTACTAAAATAGAAGCAACTCAATCCCCATTTTGTTTATAAAAAGCCTATAAACAGGTATAACTCAGATCATAACATTAAACAAATCACTTCAATATATTAAAGAAAATATTAAAAAGTTCAGGAGATCCCCAAATATTATTAATAATAAAAATAAACACAAGACAATGTTAGAACCACATTTTAATCTAAGCTTCTATTTGTCAAAAAGGTCCAATTTTAGTATTTTCTACCAAAATGTTAAAAAAATAAAAATTTACGTTATGTAGGCAAAGATAGTCTGACAAACTATTTTCCATATTTATGGGAACAAGTGAGAAAGAAAATACTGTTTCAGCTCCTCCATATTATAAAAAATAAATCTAAATCAATTTTAAATGGTTGATGGGATCACAGCTTTCATTATGCAGTCTGAGTGAATCTGTTTTCTGCTGAATTCAAGAAATACTTTCTTGCCAATTAAATATAATCATAAATTATGCTAATATAGTAGGTGGGAAATTATTTTCCTACTTTGAAAACTGTCTGCTGGCTGAGCTAGAGTCCCTAACATTGAAGGTATATAAGTGCTCTTTCAACTTTCATGTAGTCAGAGTTTCATGAATTCTTTAGGCATTTTACATTTCTTGGCTTTGTTCCTATGACTGCTCAATGACATTTTCACCAAAATATGGAAATACATCTATTAATTTTTGAGGAAATACGTTAATAGATCTTTTGATTATGTGGAGACTGGCATCTGGATTAGGCTGGAATGAGGGTTAAGGAACAGCAAGATTGAGACAAGAGGGTAAATTATTCTGCTTTATAAAACAACAGATAAGAGAGTTATGGAAGAAGGAGAACAGAAATGTGGGCCTCCTCAAGCTAGAACAGGACTAGTAGAAATGCATTTGCCTGTGGGGAAGCCAGCTGAAGAACTTTTAGGAAAAGTGATGTTTAATATTTAATTCTAAGATGTTTCTAGTTCTGCAGATTAATCACTCATCTTGGTCGTTATCTCTAAGACTTCAGTAAACGGTTGTTGCATATTTCAATTTTAAGTTACTGATAATTGAAGAATACAGAAAATCCCCCTTTTAATTTTTACTCTGAGCAAGGTGGGAGTGAAATAGGAAACAAGTCTTGGGTGGCAAAGTGCCGTATTTTGGAATAAGAGATGACAGGAAACATTACCAACTCCCATCAAACCCTATTCCCCAGAAATTTTCAGAAATGTTGTGGTGGATGCTGGACTTGTCACATTGTAAGCAAAGACTCAAGTCTATTTATTTATATATTAAAGGAAAGGATGGTACCAGATGCCTTGAGAACATGGATATACTAAAATATAAAGATATAAAAGGGACTTTTTGTATTTATTAGAAGATGACATATTCAGTTGATTCTCATTATTTGTGGTTATTATGTTCTATAAAGTTCCTGGGAATATTTAATTAAGGAACACTGAACCATTGTTCCTTGAGGAAATACAGAATTAGGTTCCTGCAAGCCTCTGGCCACATTTTTGTCAAATAATCAATATACAACTTTGTTTCCGTTTAAAAATACCTCATTTAAATGCAAAAACTGTGACCTGACACTAAACAGACTACGAAGTAACACTTGTCTATAGCAACAGAATGAAACAAGAAGTCACACTGTTGCCTTGTTTGTCCTCAGCTGGGAATATGCACATAAGATGATTACAGTTTTTTTTTTTTGCTATTCTGTGCATATCAATGAATGGTTACAAAAGCATTGTGAGTACTGATTTTGCAGTTACAAATAAATTTTAGTGAGTAGGCAAATTCACAAATGAGGAAGCCACGAATAATGAGGATTGACTAAATCAGTTATTCAGAGCTCTCCATAAACTAAACTCTCTTTACCTTCCAACTTTCACCTTTCATTCTTCCTATGCATCACTGCACTGCAGTCAAAATAGTCTTGGCTCTTTTCTTAGAATAGCTGAAATTTGCATCTTGATTCATACTATGAAGCTCTTTTAAAATGCTCCTTCTAATCATTTCCCCAAAATTTAAAATTTTATTCCAAAGTCCAATTAAAAATTCATTTCTGAGAAGACTACCTGCTTCAGCCATACTGTTTCTTGCAATCTAGCAGATTACAGATGGTTCCTAACTTATAATGGTTTGACTTACAATATTTTAACTTTTCACTGGTGCAAAAGCAATACATGCTCTGCAGAAACTGTACTTCAAGTTCCCATGCAACCATTCCATTTTTCACTTTCTGTACAGTATTCAATACATTACATGGAATATTCAACACTTTATTAAAAATAGGCTGTGTTAAATGATTTTGATAATGGATGCATTCTGAGCACATACAAGGCAGACTAGGCTAAGCTATGTTGTTTGATAGGTAAGGTGTATTAAATACATTTTTGAATTATGACATTTTCAATTTATGATAAGTTTATCAGGATGTAACCCCACTGTAAGTTGAGGAACATCTATATTTTGGGGGCTATATGTATATCAGTTAGATTTATACAAAATACACTTATTCATAGTTAGTTTTTTAAGTCTTCTCTCGATGCCTTAAAATATTTTGTTTTCCCAGTTAGAGAATAAGGACTTCCACCATGTCTTTTAATTAGTCTTTATTTCTTCTTCTTCTATTATATATTTGGAATCAAAGAATAGATATCTAAATATTAATACTAATTTTTAAATGCAGTTTAACCAAGTCTTAAGTGTCAGGGATTTCTTTGATTCCAAATGTATAATAGAGAAAGAAGATGTCTAAATATTAACACTAATTTCCAAATGCAGTTTAATCAAGCGTTAAGTGTCAATAAGTACTGTATTGAGATTTCCTGAGGGCTTGTCTTATACTAGATGGGAAAAAGTCATAATTGGTTACTAATGCCTGCAAAGGGTACAGAAGGTGATATGACAGAAAACATGAGGAGATCTGTTATTCTTTGGCTCACAGTTATGCTTTTTAGAATAATTCGAAAGATATTTTAGATTATATTAACCATTTTGTGGTCACATCTTTTTAGTGGAAACTAAAATATACATATTCCCTTCTTATATATAGGTCACACAATCTTTCTCATTTTAGTTTAAATTTACCTCCCTTTTCAAAATGTCCTATCTTCTATGCTCGCTAGACCGTTCCCTTGCTAGACTATTTTCCCTTTATTTAAAAACAGACACCTAAATTAATTTATGTTATAGCTTCCACAGTATTTTACATATATTATTTATGATTGGAACTTGCCTTCCCACTGTGATATCATCCAACGTATAATACATATTATTTCAAACAGTTGTTTCCAATTCTCAGATTGAATTATAAACATATTACTATTTTGTGAATAAACAATCTCAAAGAAAATGATTCTTATGCAATTGGTTTCAAGAAATGTACCTTTTTGCTTAACTTAGCTCTTTTCAAATGCAATAACTGCAAGTTACATTTTTAAAAAGTATAAAAATACAATACAGCTGTGAGAGATTAGAGTTCTCTATAGCTAATTAGCTACTTCTAATCCCTGTAAGGATCAGAATAAAATATGTCCATCCCATTGACATCAAGCTAGGCTATGTGACTTACTTCATCAAAATGAATGTGAGTGGAAGCAATTAAAACCATATATAAACAGATTTCCTTAAAGAGTCATTGCATGGTTCTGCCATGGCACTTTTACCTTGGTCTTAATAGTGACATGTCGGCTATAGTGGATGCTTCATCTTTCTAGATCTCACTCTCACTCTAGATCTCTTAAATAGATCCTTAGTTAAGAAGACACTAAATCAGAGCAGTACCCAATATGAAACATGAGAAATCAATAAATTCTCTGTTGTTTGTAAGCCACTAAGATATAGGGGTAGATTGTTATTATATTAACATGTAGTAACTAATGTAGTGACTAACACAAAAACTGTTATCAGGAATAGAGGTACTTATGTAACATAGTCTAAAATATGTGGCATGGACTTAGTAAAGAAACTGTTATTAGAAGTTGAAAATACAAATAATAAAAATAACATACACTGGTGATGCATTTAGTAAAACTGTCACTTGTGGTAAACTGGCAGGTAATATTGAGCAAAATGAGCAGAGAAAAAAGAATTCAGTAACAGGCCTTTGTTGCTACTGGTTGCATTTAACACAGTACAACAAGAAAAAGATAAGCTCATAAAGAAATCTGGTTTCAAACATCAACAAAGGAAGAAAGAGAATAATCTAGAAATTCTGGGACTTACAGAATTAAAACATATAGTTGTTTCTTATGCTCAACCAGTGAAAGATAAAAGTTAAATAAGCTCTGAGAAACAAAGACTAACCCAGAGTCAAAGACCAATCAATTATAGCTCCACCTTGGAGATACTTCAGGTTTAATAACAAGCCATTTCATTAAAGTGAATATTGCAATAAAGCAAGTCACACAAATTGTTCGGTTTCCCAGTGTATACAAAAGTTATGTTTACACTATAATGTAGTCTATTAAGTGTGTAATAGCTTGTGTTTACAAAAATGTACATAATTAAAACTCACATTATTGCTAAAAAAAATACTAGTGATCATCTGAGCCTTCAAGTCACAATCCTTTTTGGAGGGGAAGGGTCTTGTCTTGATGTTGATGGCTACTGACTAACAGTGGTGGTTGCTGAAGGAAGGAGTGCCTGTGACAATTTCTTAAGACAACAATAAAGTTTGCTGCATTGTTAGACTATTCTTTTCACAAAAATTTATCTGCAGCATGTGATGATGTTTTATAGCATATTATCCACAGTAAAATTTCATTCAAAATTGAAGTCAATCCTCTTAAATCCTGCTGCTGCTTATCAATTATGTTTATGGAATATTCTAAATCCTTTTTCATTTTAAGCATGTTCACAGCATCTTCACCAGGATTAGATTCCATCTCAAGACACCACTTTCATTGCTTATCATAAAAAGCAACTCCTCATTTGTTCAAATTTTATCATGAGATTGTATCAATTCAGTCTTATCTTCAGGCTCCTTTTCTAATTCTAGGTCTCTTGTTATTTCCACCACATCTGCAGTTACTTCCTCCACTGAGGTTTTGAACCCCTCAAAGTCATCCATAAGGGTTGCAATCAACTTTTCTCAAACTCCTCTTAATACTGATATTTGGACTGTCTCTCATGAATGGTCTTAATGGCATCTAGAACGGTGAATCCTTTCCAGAAAGTTTTCCATATGCTTTGCCCAGATCCATCAGAGACTTCACTAATCTATGGCAGCTACTGCCTTAGTAAATGTATTTTTTTATTTTCTTATTTTTTTAATAAAAATACTTAAGTTCTGGGGCACATGTGCAGAACGTTCAGGTTTCTTACATAGGTATACATGTGCCATGGTGGGCTGCTGCACTCATCAACATGTAATCTGTATTTCTACTAATGCCATCCTTCCCCTAGCCCCCAACCCTGACAGGCCCCAGTGTGTGATGTTCTCCTTCCTGTGTCCATGTGTTCTCATTGTTCAACTCTCAAAAGTGAGAACATGCAGTGTTTGGTTTTCTGTTCTTTTGTTAGTTTGCTGAGGATTATGTTTTCCAACTTCATCCATGTCCCTGCAAAGGACAGGAACTCATCCTTTTTATGGCTGCACAGTATTCTATGGTGTATTTGTGCTATATTTTCTTTATCCAGTCCATCATTGATGGGCATTTGGGTTGGTTCCAAGTCTTTGCTATTGTGAAGAGTGCCACAATAAGCATATGTGTGCATATATCTTTATAGTAGAATGATTTATAATCCTTTGGGTGCATATCCAGTAATGGGATTACTGGGTCAAATGGCTTTCTGGTTCTAAATCCTTGAGGAACTGCCACACTGTCTTCTACAATGGTTGAACTAATTTACACCCCCACCAACAGTGTAAAAGTGTTTCTATTTCTCCACATCCTCTACAGCATGTTGTTTCCTGATGTTTTAATGATTGGCATTCTACTTGGCGTGAGATAGTACCTCATTGTGATTTTGATTTGCACTTCTCTAATGACCAGTGATGATGAGCTTTATTTCATGTTTATTGGCTGCATAAATGTCTTTTTTTGGGAAAGTGTTCATATTCTTTGCCAACTTTTTGATTTTTTTTTTTTTTTTGGTAAATTTGTTTTAAGTTCTTTGTAGATTCTGGATATTAGCCCTTTGTCAGATGGAATTGATTGCAATTTTTTTCTCCCATTCTATAGGTTGCCTGTTCACTCTGATGATAGTTTCTTTTGCTGTGCAGAAGCTCTTTAGTTTAATTAGATCCCATTTGTCTATTTTGGCTTTTGTTGCCATTGCTTTTGGTGTTTTAGTCATGAATTCTTTGCCCATGTCTATGTCCTGAATGGTATTGCTTAGGTTTTCTTCTAGGGTTTTTATGGTTTTATGTCTTATGCTTAAGTCTTTAATCCATCTTGGGTTAATTTTTGTGTACGGTGTATGGAAGTGATCCAGTTTCAGCTTTCTGCATATAGCTAGCCAATATTCCCAACACCATTTATTAAATAGGAAATTCTTTCCCCACTGCTTGTTTTTGTCAGGTTTGTTGAAGATCAGATGGTTCTAGATGTGTGGTGTTATTTCTGAGGACTCTGCTGTGTTCCATTGGTCTACGTATTTGTTTTGGTAACAGTACCATGCTGTTTTTGTTACTGTAGCCTTGTAGTGTAGGGTGAAGTCAGATATTTCTTAAAATATAAGACTTGAAAGTCAGAATTATTCCTTGGTCCACAGACTGCAGAATGTATGTTTTATTAGCAGGGATGAAAACAACATTAATCTCTCTGTACATCTCCACCAGAGCTCTTTGGTAAGTAGGTACTCTGTCAGCAAGCACTGATGTTTTTCAAAGACCTTTTTTTCTGAAAAGGAGATCTCAAGAGTGGGCTTAAAATATTCAGTAAACCATGCTGTAAGCAGATATGCTGTCATCCAGACTTTGTCCTTCCATTTATAGAACACAGGCAGAGTAGATTTCACATAATTCTTCAGGGCCCTAGGATTTATGAAACAGGTAAACTGAGCATTGGCTCTGTAAATTGAGCATTGGCTTCTACTTAACGTCACCAGCTGTGTTAGCCCCTAAGAAGAGAGTAATTCTATCCTTTGAAGTCAGACATTGACTTCTTTCTGGCTATAAAGTCCTAGAGGGTAACTTCCAACAGAAGGCTGTTACGTCTGCACTGAACACGTGTTGTTTAGCTAGTTGCCTTCATCAATGATTTTGGCTAGACCTTCTGGATAACTTGTTGCAGCTTCTACACCAGTACTTACTGCTTCCCCTTGCACTTTTTTGTTTGGCTTTGGCTTAAGGGAATATTGTGGCTCATTTGATCTTCTACATAAACCATTCGAACTGTCTCCATATCAGCAATTAGGTTGTTTTTATTATTATTATTTGTGTGTTCACTGGGGTAGCACTTTTAATTTCTTTCAAGAACCTTTCCTTTGCTCTCACAACTTAGCTAACTGTTTGGTGCAAGAGGCCTAGCTTTTGGGCTTTCTTGACTTTCTACATGCCTTCCTCACTAAGCTTAATAATAATTAAGCTTTGTTTTAAAGTGTGACATATGTGACTCTTCCTTTAGCATGAACACTTAAGAGACCATTGTATGATTATTAATTAGCCTAATTTAAATATTATTGTGTCTCAGAGAATGGGGAGGCCCAAGGAAAGGGAGAGATGGGGGAATGGCTGGTCAGTAGAGCAGTCTAAACACATACAACAGTTATGGATTAAGTTCACCATCTTATATGGGCGCAGTTTGTGACACTCCAAAAACAATTACAATAGTAATATCAAAGTTCATTGGCCATAGATTACCATAACAGATATTATAATAAAAATGTTTAAAATATTGCAACAATTGCAAAAAGTGACACAGAGGCACAAAAAGAGAACATTTTTGTTCTGGATAACTTGAACAAGTTACTGAAAAAATGATGCAGACGGACTTGCTCAATGCAGCATTGTCACAAACCTTCAACTTGTTAAAAATACAGTGTCTACAAAGTGAAATAAAGCAAAGTACAAAAATACATGGTATAACTGTACAACTGTGATGTCCTTTGTTATAACCTCTTCATATATTAAAACTGGTACTCAATAAGTTCTTTCTAGATTAAGTGTAGCCCCTACAAATCCTTGGACAAAAGTGGATCAGAGAAAAGAGACTATGTACATTTTCTCATGGAAGTCTTATAAGCTTAACATGCCAGCAATTAAGTCTAAAGAAAGATGGGCATGTCATCAAAATAACTGTCTTCGAAATAGCTACTAACACAAGTAAACATATTGAATAAAATAAAAAGCTAAGGTTTACACAGTTTTACTGCCATGATAGCTTTTTACATGAACCAAGAGACTTGGACTATCTGAGATTTATAATGCCCTCTGGCCCCAACCCTCTATGGCAATAAATACCCTGAAAAAAGTTTCTCAGCCCTAAAAAGACATATATACTTCAATACCTTCTCCTGATATGGCCAAGGAAGATAATACAAAAAAATGAGCCACATAAAATTCAGAGTTAAAAACCACAGAGACAATGGACTAGAAATATAATGGTAGGGAAAAGAATCCAAGCTAAATTAAAAAAAAATTCCTACCACAATGTAGGATTCCTTCGCAACATATGCCAGTGGGATTTTAAAATTGCTACTAACTAGCGGCTCTTGTGTCTGTCCCATTTTCCCTTTCTAAATTGGAGTTATTGTGATTATCCTGTTCCTGATCCAACAGTGAATAATGGGTTTATGTGGCACAAAAAATTTGTCTTTTTAGTTCATAGTTCACTGGATCAAGAAGGGCCATATGGAGACTCGATACAACAGCTATCATTAATTAAATTCTGCACTTTGAGTCTGGGATGGAACTTGTGACCATATACCTTGTGAAGGAAGTGGGTAAATATTTTACATGTGTAAGAGTGAGAAACAAATATTTTTTATCAAGAGGGTCAAAACATATTAGAGTGTGTATGTGTTTAAGCTGTATTATTGCTTCCAATTATTTGTTCTCATTCCCTGGTTAAAAACAAACAAACAAACAAAAAAAAACAACCCCCCCCCCCCACACACACTTTGCTGCCTTATTAATTCTCAAGCTTGGCCATCTGACTTGTTTTGGGCAATGGAATGTAAGTAAAAATGGTAGGTGCCATTCCTAAACAGAAGAGTTATCATTTGGTGCTCCCATGACTTCTTCCTCTGCCATGAGACTTACAATAATTAGACTGAAAACTATACACATACACACTCTGATGTGGCAACAACAAATATATGACTAAGTAAAATTTGTTAAAAAGCAGCTCTAATTTCCAACTGCTTTGGTTATTTAAAAAATCATCATACTCACTGCTGAATAATAAATGTCTGAACATAAAACTAAAAGAAGGAATGTTTCTTAACAGCATTTTCCAGATCTAACCATTCTCTTTTTAACAAATATGCAACAAAAAATGAAACATGGTTAACTGGAAACCATCCGTAATTTCATAAAATATAATTTAAAATCATCTTTTTAGCTATTTGGTTAATTTAATTTTCTGAACTAAGTATAAAAACATTGAGAGTAAGATCATTGGAAAACTGATAAATAAACCCAATCCTGAAATTTTGATGTTTGCAGGTCAAATCCTTTGAGAATAAGGTTCGTAATGACTCTGAGAATTAAAAGACTGGCACAGATTTGCATTTATAATTGTAAATATAACAAGTGAATAAATTTAATTGTCATACTTGGGTTTGTTCGATTATCATTTGTTCTTATTGCTGTTGTTCAGTAGGAAGAGCTAGGAGAAATCGTACACTGTGGAATTCTATTATTCCTACTCAGCAATGAATCTTTACTGTTTTACAGTACATATACAGTACACTATAAAAATTTTTTTACAATGTGACAGAAAAATTGTTTTATAAGAAAGAGATGAAAGACCTTCAACAATGTAGAATTTAGCTTTCTGGAAATATCTGGGTTTGTGATGTCTTTGAGGGGGAGGCAGGAGCTCCTGGGCATATAGTAGCAATTTTTCCAAATATACCAATAATGAATGAAAGCAATGAAAAAGCAGTCGTAGGGGTATAAAACTTGGTAACTATTAACTTCTTTACCTGAATAGAAACAATAACTAAAACCAAAAACAAAGGTAGTAAGTAGGAGATGCAGTAAGGAAAAGAGTTAGTGATACACGAAGAGACACTCTACTAGAGAATAAAATGATCCTCAACATATAGTGCCTCTGAAGCCTTAAAGCATCTCTTCCTTATATGTGCAATGGTAGGGGAGAGAAGGAAGAAGTGAGAGCATCCAATGTTTGTGCCATACTCACTAGCACTTAAATGCTCAACATCTGGCCCTTCATGATTTAATTCTCAGATACAGTATGGCTTCTCTTTGGTGTATTCAAATTGCCAGTAGTACTACTTTTGTACTTTGGTACCATTAATAAGTAAAACAAGAGTTATCTGAATACAAGCATTGTGATACAGTGGCAGTCAATCTGATAACTGAGCCAGCTACTCAGTGACTAATGGGCAGGGAATGTACATACCATGGATACACTGGACAAGTGTAAGCCCACATCCTGGGCAGGATCTAGGGGGACTGCAGAAGGTTTCACCATGCTGCTTGGAACGGCATGCAGTTGAAAACTTACGAATCATTTATTTACGGCATTTCCTATTTAATAGTTTTGGACTACAGTTGACTATAGTTGACTGAAACCATGGAAAGTGAAACCACAGATACAGGAGGACTACTGTCTTTCCTTAAATCCATGGTTACCAAAGTTGACTGTTCATAAAAATTCACTTTGAAGCTTACGAGAAATCATAGTTCACTTCCAAAACAAACCTACTGAGTCAAAATCTTTCTAGGGTAAGTCTTGGACAAGTATGCTTTTAAAAAGATGATCCTAACATACACCTCTTGTTAAGAACCATCAGTCTAGATAGTTAAATCAATTTTTAAAATAAAAAACCAATATAACAGAATGTCAAATAATAGATAAGAACATTTGTCATTTTAAAATCAAAGAGCTGTTTTGAAGAATTTTCTATAATTAAATAAAGGCAGTCAAGATGAATGTTTGATTGGTATCTAATTATGTGTATGCATTTGTGTGTATAATAATAACCCAGTAACTACTGAGATCATTGCTGTATAGGCATAGGATAATGACTATTTTGATAAATCATGACCTTGAGTTACCAAGAAAAATTAATGTATGTGTCTTAATCCACTCAGACTGTTATAATGAAACACCATAAATTAAATGGCTTATAAACAACAGAAATTTATATCTCAAAGTTCTGGAGCCTGAGAAGTCCAAGATCAAGGAACTGGCAGATTGCTTGGAATTGCGGGAGGACCTGATGTCTAATGAGCGCCTGATTTGTTTATAGACAGGTAACTATATTCTTGCTGTGTCATTGCATGGTGGGAAGCACAAGGGAGCACTCTCGGTCCTTGTTAAAGGACATTAATTCTGTTCATAGGGGCTCTACCCTGTCACCTAATTATTAGTATCTACCAAAGGTCATACTGACTGACACCATCACCTTGGGGCTAGGATTTTGTCAAATAAAATTTGTGAGAAGCCACTGATTTGGACTAGGCTCTTGCACTAAGCCTAACAGACCAAATTAGCAGGGAGTTTAGCTATAGTAGCTGAGCTTTAGTTAATTACAAGAGGCTCTGGAACAAATTAAACAGTAACCAATAAAGTTGTCTCTACACTACACTTCCAGTTTCTGTAAATGATGTCAGATCACATTATTGGCTAGAGTTCTTTGAAAGTGATCTGATTCAGAGGACTGCCTAATTCTTGAACCATTTTTGTTTTGTTTTGCTTTGCTGAAATAAACTCAAAATTTAAATTTGTCTAAGGATTTCCATTTAACAATTTCAAATATGAATTGAGGGAGGTGGAACACAAACAACATTGAGTCCATTGTAGTATGCTAATGCAGAATAGGCATTACATTCTATTTCTGGAATAATACCCCTCAATAAAAAAGTTTCACTGCATAAAGGAGTAACAGTTATAAGAAAATATGCTTTTATGGCTAGCCATATGCAGAAAATTGAAATTGGGCCCTTTGTCATATATAAAAATTAACTCAAGATGGATTAAATGTAAAACATAAAAACTATAAAAACCCTGGAAGACAACCTAGGCAACACCATTCTGGATATAGGCACGGGCATGTTTATTACAGTGTTATTCATAATAGCAGACATGGACTAGATCTAAATGCCCTTCAGTGACAGATTGGATAAAGAAAATATGGTACATTTACACCATGGAATACTATACAGCCATAAAAAGGAATGAGATCATGTCCTTTGCAGGGACATGGATGAAGCTGGAGGCCATTATCCTTAGCAAACTAATGAAGGAATAGAAAACTAAATACCACATGTTCTCGATTATAAGTGGGTGCTAAATCATGAGAACACATAGATATATGGTGAGGAACAACATATACTGGGGCCTACTGGAGCACAGTGGGTGATAAGAGGGAGGGAATCAGGAAAATAACTAATGGGTACTAGGTTTAATGCCTGGGTGATGAAATAGTCTGTACAACAAACCCCCATAACACACATTTCCTATGTAACAAACCTGTACATTCTACTCACGTACTCCTGAACTTCAAAGTTAAAAAAAAAAAGAAAATATCCTATAAAGGATATTGAATAATCAATAACATTTTCAAATGGATTAAATATAATTCCATTACCATAAACCAATATACTGTTTAAATATATTTTAAATTTTCCTGTCATCACAAAGTAACCAAGTTTGTAAGTTTTCTCCTGAAGTACCTTTAGAAACTGGATACTGAACCCAAATTCGAAGTCAGGTCTATTTCTTCTGCTGAGGTTCAAAACTGGAATTTTTTTTATTGCTCTCAAATGCTTTTAAGAAGCTCTCCTAATAAATAGAAACTCCAGCCAAATTTTGAGGGATTTACAAAAATTAAAATCAAATTCAACAAATATAAAATAATCAGTTTATAGAGAGAACAGACTGGACATATAGGTCTTGGCACTATCTATAATGCACTGAAAAATTTAAGAAACCAGGCCTCTTGTGAGAAATTTACCAGAATATCTGTCCACAAATTAAAAAAAAAGGAACCATGAGGAGAAACCAAGTTATCCCAACCAGTGTACAAAGCATTAAAAGAATAGTATATATACCATTTAATGAGACTAATAATCAGAGTAATTTAAATTTATTACTTTATTTTCAATGTTTCCAGTCCTGAATTGTTATTTATAACTAGTAGTCATTAGAATGCTATGTTTGTTATATATATATATATATATATATATATATATATATATATATATAACTATCTTCAAAACATCTGGCTACATTTTATCATATAATTTAACGACTGGCTATAGTTTACTTTGTATAAGTTTATAAGATACAGTTAGAAAAGTCACTCTTTTCCTACCAAAAAACCAGAAGAATGAAGTTTGAGAGTTCCACAAATAGTGGAAAGGGCTTCCCATACAAAATCAAACCTCTATGTCAAAAGAAGTGGAGAAAATGGTACCTCCTGATATCCAGGCAGACGGTACAAGTCTTGGGAAGGAGGTGGCAGCAGCTCCAACTATGCATTTCCCTCTAAGAGCCTGGGACATGAGAGCACAGGTTGCAAAACAAAATTCTAATTACTTGTGCAGCAGCACATTTGACTCATAAACTCTTAATCATTTTCCTTTTGCTTTTTTTTTTCCACCTTAGAAAATGAACAAATTGAACCTTTTGCTTGCTTCCTGTCCCCCACCCCCAAAATAATCCCACTGAGATTCTTCTGAAAGCTGTGGATCCTCTCCCTAGAAAAACACACACAATTTCTATATATGCTATATTTCACAAAATTTCACGGAGTCCAGAGACTCCTTAAAGCTAGATCATGGAGCAGATTAAAACTTTTTGTTTAACATTTGGATAGAATTTTTATCTTAGTTAAATGTTGCAAATTTTATTAACTTACCTAAAGCCACCAATGTTAAATTGACGATATTTAAGATTATTCCCATGACTTAACCATGTTCACCCACACTTTATTTAGAACTAAACTGTTCAAAACCTATTCCCCACTTCTGTCGTCTATTTTTTTTCATTAAGCAACAAAGCAGCAGGGCAAGTAGGACAGGGTAAATATCAGGAGGCTAATCATGATATGTTGGTAGTTATACCTTAGAAATTTCTGTGGACCTAAGTGCCCTCTAGATCCTCTCTACAGAAGGCCTACTGTCCATTTTCAAGTCCCTGTCAAAGTTGTCTGAAGTAGCCTGTAGTCATATTAGGAGTAACGGTCTTTAAATCTAAACCTACTACAAATATGCCAATATTCACATTTCTAGAAATACTCTTAATTTCTGCTACTGGCAGAGCAGAGCAATGGAAGCAAGGGGACAGAAGTGACTAGAAATAGTTAATCAATTACCCTATAACATTCCTATGTAACTTCTGGCCATCAAGCAGGAAATATAAATATTATCTTTAACCAGTGTTTTCCTATCACTTAGAAGAGTGCTTGACACAGAGAAGATGCTCGTAAGACTCTACTTTGAGGATTGACAAAGGAGAAACCCTACTTCAACATACTTTAAAAACTACCAAAACTCTAGAGAAACATTTCAGGTAAGTAAAAGAAAAAAGACAAAAACTAACCTAAATGTCTGCACATAAGATGCATTACCTGGGGTTCCCCAGGAAGTAGAACTGAGGCAAAAGTTTACCTGATACTACTTTGCTAGGAAGCACAGGAGCAGGCAAAAAAGGGAGTTAGGGACAGAGAACAAATATGAGGACATGGATTTCTGAGTAGGTCTTTATTAGTATCAAGTATAATCTTTTGAAAGGACCCATGACAATTATGTCCCGACTTGATGAATTATGAGCTACAGGCCACTGAAGGATAAAAGAATAATTTATCTGCTGGGGCCCATCTCCTCATGGTCCAAGATTTTCCCCATGGAGCATACTACATCAGTTCCAGGTTACACACATATGAGAACCAATTAGGTCTCATTGCATGTCATGCTTCAGTGGTAACAGAGAAATCCCAAGTAGCAAGTGCTATTATTCTACTTGCTGGAGTAAGAGCTGGGCAGAGCCCAGGCTGACTTGTTGTTTGAGGTGGTTGCTAGGCAAGAACAGGAGACCAAAGACCTAGAGATAGTTGAGACTAGGAGGATTTGTGGGAGCACAAATAAACATACTGTAGTATAGTTACATAATTAAATACTCAGGAATAACAATAAAAATTATATATTCAACATCATAGATGAAATGTTAGAACATAACACTTTATTTTTAAAAACCTTACACATATTATATAGCATATGATTCTATTTTTCTAACAGGACAAGTGAGATTAATCTGTGATTAAAAAATCAGAATAGTAGTTGCCTCTGAATGATGAGAGAAAAATTTAATGAGAGTGAATAAAGAAACTTTCTGGAGTAATATGTTTTATGTCTTGGTGAGGACTGGGTTACACCGGTATCTGCACTTGTTACAATTCAGTGAATGAATGTCTAAGATTTATGGATTTCATTGTAGGTAAAGTTTACAGCAAAAAAGTTGAGACAGATATACAATATAATTCATGGGTAATGAATATGACATTGCAATTTAATACAGTATGACACCATTTTGTAAAATAACGCAGGAAGAACAATGTTATACGTTTTCTATGAATACATATATATTCTGTGAGAAGTGGGAAAGGATCTAAATTGGAAGCACTGGTTAAAGAGTTTTTAGCTTTTTGAAATTTTTTTTTAAATGTAATTTTTAAGGTTGAAAAATATACTAATGCAGTATACATAGTAATCAATTACAAAAAAGTAACACATGGCTAATTTTAAAATTACACTAAAGTATAAATAGATTAAAATACACATGACATGTGGCTATTTGCTACCCCCACTAAATATTTTACTTCTTTGAAGTACAGAATTTTAAATTTTTGTGTGTACATAGCAGGTGTATATATTTATGGGCAAATGAGGTGTTTTGATACAGGGATTTAATGTGAAATAAGCACATCATGGAGAATGGGGTATCCATCCCCTCAAGCATTTACCCTTTTTGCAAAGTTTGAGTTAAAAACATTTTATCTTTTTTAATTCTTTGAGTTACAAACAATCCAATTATACTCTTTTAAATTATTTTTAAACAATTTAGTTATTATTGATTTTTAAAATGTCACTGGTTTAAAAACAAGCACCTAAACCAAAACCGGGTGGTTAGAAAAAAAGTCTACAATTGTTGGAGATCTTTCTACTCGATTCCTGCAGGTGTTTTTTAAGTATGTAGGCCCATATATCATGCATAGGTAGCTATAAACATGAATTTTTAAAAAATATATTTACATTATAAAGCGAATATGACTATTCATGATATAAGAAGTATTTTAAAAAATGCACTGCATGATTCTTTGGTAGGAATATCCTGAGACTGCTGAAGTTGCTTATCAGTTTCAGGCAATTTTGGGCTGAGACGATGGGGTCTTCTAAATATACAATCATGTCGTCTGCAAATAGAGACAATTTGACTTCATCCTTTCTTAATTGAATACCCTTTATTTCTTTTTCTTGCCTGATTGCTCCAGTTAGAACTTTCAATATTATATTGAATAGAAGTGGTGAGAGAGGACATCTTGTCTAGTGCCAGATTTCAAAGAAAATGCTTCCAGTTTTTGCCCATTCAATATGACATTGGCTGTGGGTTTGTCATAAACAGCTTTTATTATTTTGAGATATGTTCCGTCGATATGTAGTTTATTGAGTTTTTAGCATAAAGTGCTGTTGAATTTTGTTGAAGGCCTTCTCTGCATCTATTGAGATAATCATGTGGTTTTTGTCTTTGGTTCTGTTTATGTGGTGAATTACGTTTATAGACTTGTATATGTTGACCCAGCCTTGCATCCCTGGGAAGAAGCTTACTTGATCATGATGGATAAGCTTTTTGATGTGCTGTTGCAATCGGTTTGCCAGTATTTTATTGAAGATTTTTGCATCTATGTTCATCATGGTTATTGGTCTGAAGTTTTCTTGTTGAGTCTCTGCCAGGTTTTGGTATCAGGATGATGTTGGTCTCATAAAATGATTTGGGAAGGAGTCCCTCTTTTTGGATTGTTGGGAATAGTTTCAGAAGGAATGGTACCAGCTTCTCTTTGTATGTGTGGTAGAATTGCTCTGTGAAGCCATCTGGGCCTGGGCTTTTTTTGGTTGGTAGGCTATTAATTGCTGTGTCAACTTCAGTCCTTTTTATTGGTCTATTCAGGATTTTGACTTCTTCCTGGTTTAGGCTTGGGAGGGTGCAAATGTACAGGAATTTATGCATTTCTTCCAGGTTTACTGGTTTATGTACATAGAGTTGTTTGTGGTAATCTTTGATGGTGGTTCGTATTTCTGTGGAATCTGTGGTGATATCCCCTTTGTCGTTTTTTATTGCATCTATTTGATTATTCTCTCTTTTCTTTTTTATTAATCTGGCTAGTGGTCTATCAATTTGTTGATTTTATTTCAGAAAACCAGCTCCTGGATTTATTGATTTTTTGAATTTTTTTTTGTGTCTCTATGTTCTTTAGTTCTGCTCTGATCTTAGTTATTTCTTGTCTTCTGCTAGCTTTTGAGTTTTTTTGATCTTGTTTCTCTAGCTCTTTCCATTTTGATGACAGGGTGTCAATTTTAGAACTTTCCTTGCTTCTCATGTGGGCATTTATTGCTATATATTTTCCTCTAGACACTGCTTTAAATGTGTCCCAGAGATTCAGGGACGTTGTGTCTTCATTCTCGTTGGTTTTGAAGAATATCTTTATTTCTGCCTTCATTTCATTGTTTATCCAGTCAAAATTCGAAAGCCAGTTGTTCAGTTTCCATGAAGTTGTTCAGTTCTGAGTTAGTTTCTTAATCCTGAGTTCTAATTTGATGGCACTGTGGTCTGAGTGACTGTTATAATTTCCGTTCTTTTGTATTTGCTGAGGAGTGATTTACTTCCAATCATGTGGTCAATTTTAGAGTAGGTATGATGTGGTGCTGAGAAGAATGTATATTCTGTGTATTTGGGGTGGAGAGTTTTATACATATCTATTAGGTTTGCTTGGTCCAGATCTGAGTTCAAGTCCTGGCTATCCTTGTTAATTTTCTGTCTCATTGATCTGTCTAATATTGACAGTGAAGTGTTAAAGTCTCCAACTATTATTGTGTGGGAGTCTTAAGTCCCTTTGTAGGTCATTAAGAACTTGCTTTATGTATCTGAGTGCTCCTGTATTGGGTGCGTATATATTTAGGATAGACAGTTCTTCTTGTTGGGTTGATCCTTTTACCATTAAGTAATGTCCTTCATTGTCTCTTTCGATCTTTGTTGCCTTAAAGTCTGTTTTATCAGAGACTAGGATTGCAACTCCCGCTTTTTTTTTGCTCTCTATTTGCTTGATAAATCTTCCTGCATCCCTTTATTTTAAGCATATGTTTTTCTGGATACAGCACACCAATGGGTTTTGACTTTTTATCCAATTTGCCAGTCTGTGACTTTTGATTGGGGCAGTTAGCTCGTTTACATTTAAGGTTAATATTGTTATGTGTGAATTTGATCCTGCCATATTGATGTTAGCCCATCAATGGGTTGTTTTGCCCATTAGTTGATGCCATTTTTTCATTGTGTCATTGCTCTTTACCATTTGGTATGTTTTTGAAGTGGCTGGTATTGGTTGTTGCTTTCTGTGTTTAGTGGTTCTTTCAGGAGCTGTTGTAAGGCAGGCCTGGTGGTGATGAAATCTCTGAGTAATTGCTTGTTTGTAAAGAATTTTATTTCTCCTTCACTTATGAAGCTCAGTTTGACTGGATATGAAATTCTAGGTTGAAAGTTCTTTTCTTTAAGGATGTTGAATTTTGGCCCCAACTCTTTCCTGGCTTGTAGGTTTTCTGCTGAGAGATCTGCTGTGAGTCTCATCGGCTTTCCTTTGTGGGTAACGCAACCTTTCTCTCTGGCTGCCCTCAGCATTTTTTCCTTCATTGTAACCGTGGTGAATCTGACGATTATGTGCCTTGGGATCACTCTTCTTGAGGAATATCTTTGTGGTGTTCTCTGTATTTCCAGTACTTGAATACTGGCCTGCCTTACTAGTTGGGGAAGTTCTCCTGGATAATATTCTGAAGTGTTTTCCAGGTTGGATTCATTCTCTCCATCACATTCAGGTACACCTATCAAACACAGATGAGGTCTTTTCACATAATCCTGTATTTTTTGGAGGCTTTGTTCATTGATTTTTACTCTTTTTTCTCTAACCCTGACTTCTTGTTTTATTTCATTGAGTTAATCTTCAATCTCTGATATCCTTTCTTCTGCTTGGTTGATTTGGCTAATGAAACTTGCTTATGCTGTGTGAAGTTCTCGTCTTGTGTTTTTCAGCTCCATCAATTCATTTATACTCTTCTCTAAGCTGTTTATTCTTGTTAACATTTCGTCAAACCTGTTTTCAAGGTTCTTCATTTCTTTGCATTGGGTTGAACATGTTCTTTTAGCTCAGAGAAGTTTATTATTACCCACTTTCTGAAGCCTTGTTTTTGTCAATTCATCAGACTTAGTCTCCATCCAGCTTTTTTCCCCCATTGGTGACGAGTTATGATCCCTTGGAGGAGGAGAGGCATTCTGGTTTTGGGTGTTTGTTTTCATCCTTTTTGCCCTGGTTTCTTCCCATCTTTGTGGATTTATCTACCGGTGGTCTTTGTAATTGGTGACTTTTGGATGGGGTCTCTGGACATCCTTTTTGTTCATGATGAAGTTATTTCTTTCTGTTTTTCAATTTTCCTTCCAACAGTCAGTCCCCACAGCTGTAGGACTGTTGGAGGTCCACTCCAGACCCTGCTTGCCTAAGAATCACCTCTGGCAGGTGCAGAACAGTAAGAGTTGCTGCCAGTTTCTTCTACTGTTATCTTTGTCCCAGAAGGGTACCAGCCAGATGTCAGTCTGCGCTCTCCTTTGTGAGGTGACTCTTTGGATATATGGAGGTCAGGGAGCTGCTTGAGGGAGACAGTCTGTCCCTTATAGAAGCTCAAGTGCTGAGCTGTGAGCTCCACTGTTCCATTCAGGGCTGCCAGGCAGGTACGTTTAAGTCAGCTGCAGCGGAACTTATAAATAAAGCTCCAACTTCCCAGGACAGACACCTGGGATAAAAAGGCAGTTTTAAGTTCCTGACACATTGCTGCCTTTTTTCAGAGATGCCCTGCCCGGCGAGGAGGTAGCCTAGTCACAGTCTGCCAACAGAGGCATTGCTGAGCTGCTGTGGGCTCTGCCCAGCTGCTGTGTGAACTTCCTTGTTGTTTTGTTCATAGAGGTATGGTTTGAACTGCCTCAGTAATAGCAATCTGCTCAGTAATGTCAGACTGTCTCTGTAATGGAGAACTGCCTCGGTAATGGTGGACTGCCTTGGTAATGGTGGATGCCCTTCCCACCACAGAGCTGGACCATCCCAGGTCCAGCTGTGTTTGCTGTGAAACTCTCAATTGAGAGCATTTCAGATTGTGGTCTTTGTGGAGGTGGGATCTGCTGAACCAGACAACCTGGCTCCCTGTTTCAGCACCCTTTTCTTCAGTTGAATGGGCGACTCTGTCTCTCAGGCGTTCCAGGCACCAGTTGAAATAGCCACCCAGATTTGTGTGAGTTTTTGTGCAGAGAATCACTGCACTGGCTGAAAGAGCCATGCTGGAAACTTGTGGCACTTTTCCACCTGGGAATCTCCTGGTCTGTGGGCAGTAAAAACTCATTTGGAAATGCAGTGATCACTTACCCTCTGCATTCTTGCTGGAAACCGCTGTGGGGGACTCTTTCTTCTCCAGGATGCCTGGACTTCCCAGAGTCAGAAGGAAGGAAAAGCTGAGTCAACCTAACCACAGAAATGGTGGTGTGTGGTCCTACCTCACCCTGTCTACTCTTGTCTCAGGAATTTCCCAGCCTGTTGCACTGGTTGACTAGAATTCCAAACCACTGGGTCTTAACGTGTGAAGGGGTATCCTCTTCTGTTGGTTGCAAAGATCGTGGGTGGAGTGTGGTTTCCCTGGTGAGTTTGCACAATCCCAATGAAATGAAGGCAGAAATAAAGATGTTCTTCAAAATCAATGAGAACAAAGACACAAAGTCCCAGAATCTCTGGGACACATTTAAAGCAGTATCTAGGGGAAAATATATAGCAATAAATGCCCACATGAGAAGCAAGGAAAGATCTAAAATTGACACCCTATCATCAAAATGGAAAGAGCTAGAGAAGCAAGATCAAAAAAATCTCAAAAGATAGTGGAAGACAAGAAATAACTAAGATCAGAGCAGAACTAAAGAACATAGAGACACAAAAAAACATTCAAAAATATCAATAAATCCAGGAACTGGTTTTCTGAAATAAAATCAACAAAACAGACAGACCCTTGCCAGATTAATAAAAAAGAAAAGAGAGAATAATCAAATAGATGCAATAAAAAACGATAAAGGGGATATCACCAGATTCCACAGAAATACAAACCAGCATCGAAGACTACTACAAACAACTCTACGTATATAAACCAGTAAACCTGGAAGAAATGCATAAATTCCTGTACATTTGCACCCTCCCAAGCCTAAACCAGGAAGAAGTCAAAATCCTGAATAGACCAATAAAAAGGACTGAAGTTGACACAGCAATTAATAGCCTACCAACCAAAAAAAGCCCAGGTCCAGATGGGTTCACAGAGCAATTCTACCACACATACAAAGAGAAGCTGGTATCATTCCTTCTGAAACTATTCCCAACAATCCAAAAAGAGGGGCTCCTTCCCAAATCATTTTATGAGACCAACATCATCCTGATACCAAAACCTGGCAGAGACTCAACAAGAAAACTTCAGACCACTAACCATGATGAACATAGATGCAAAAATCTTCAATAAAATACTGGCAAACCGATTGCAACAGCACATCAAAAAGCTTATCCATCATGATCAAGTAAGCTTCATCCCAGGGATGCAAGGCTGGTTCAACATACACAAGTCTATAAACGTAATTCACCACATAAACAGAACCAAAGACAAAAACCACATGATTATCTCAATAGATGTAGAGAAGGCCTTCAACAAAATTCAACAGACTTTATGCTAAAAACTCAATAAACTACATATCGACGGAACATATCTCAAAATAATAAAAGCTGTTTATGACAAACCCACAGCCAATGTCATATTGAATGGGCAAAAACTGGAAGCATTTTCTTTGAAATCTGGCACTAGACAAGATGCCCTCTCTCACCACTTCTATTCAATACAATATTGAAAGTTCTAACTGGAGCAATCAGGCAAGAAAAAGAAATAAAGGGTATTCAATTAAGAAAGGAGGAAGTCAAATTGTCTCTATTTGCAGACGACATGATTGTATATTTAGAAGACCCCATCGTCTCAGCCCAAAATTACCTGAAACTGATAAGCAACTTCAGCAAAGTCTCAGGATACAAAATCAATGTGCAAAAATCATGAGCATTCGTATACACCTATAACAGACTTAAAGAGAGCCAAATCAAGAATGGACTGCCACTCACAATTGCTACAAAGAAAATAAAATACCTAGGAGTACAACTAACAAAGGATGTAAAGGACCTGTTCAAGGAGAACTACAAACCACTGCTCAAGGAAATAAGAGAGGACACAAACAGATGGAGAAACATTTCATGCTCATGGTTAGGAAGAATCAATATCATCAAAATGGCCATACTGCCCAAAGTAATTTATAGATTCAACACTATCCCCATCAACCTACATATGACCCTCTTCACGGAACTGGAGAAAACCACCTTAAACTTCATATGGAACCAAAAGGAGCCCACATTGCCAAGGTAATTGTAAGCAAAAAGAACAAAGCTGGAGGTATCATGCTACCTGACTTCAAACTATACTACAAGGCTACAATAATCAAAAGAGCATGGTACTGGTACCAAAACAGAGATATAGACCAGTGGAACAGAACACAGGCCTTGGAGGCAATGCCACACATCTACAACCATCTGATCTTTGACAAATCTGACAAAAATAAGTAATGGGGAAAGGATTCCCTGTTTAATAACTGGTGTTGGGAAAACTTGCTAGCCATGTGCAGAAAGCAGAAACTGGACCCCTTCCTGACACCTTACACTAAAATTAACTCCAGATGGATTAAGGACTTGAACATAAGCGCTAACACCATAAAAACCCTAGAAGAAAATCTAGGCAAAACCATTCAGGATAGGCATAGGCAAGGACTTCATGACTAAAATATCAAAAGCATTGGCAACAGGAACCAAAATAGACAAAGAAGATCTAATTAAACTCCAGGGCCTCTTCGCAGCATAAGAAACAATCATTAGAGTGAACCGGCAACCAACAGAATCGGAAAAATTTTTTGCAATCTACCCATCTGACAAAGGACTAATATCCAGAATCTACAAAGAACTAAAACAGATTTACAAGAAAAACACAAACCCATTCGAAAGTGGGCAAAGCATATGAACAGAGACTTTACAAAAGAAGACATACAGGAGGCCAACAAACATGAAAAATGCTCATCATCACTGGTCATTAGAGAAATGCAAATCAAAACTACATTGAGATACCACCTCATGCCAGTTAGAATCGTAATCATTAAAAAATCTGGAGACCAGAGACGCTGGAGAGGATGTGGAGAAATAGGAACACTTTACACTATTGGTGGGAGTGTAAATTAGTTCAACCATTGTGGAAGACAGTGTAGCTATACCTCAAGGACCTAGAAATAGAAATACCATTTGACCCAGCAATCCCATTACTGGCTATATATCCAAAGGATTATAAATCATTCTATTATAAAGATATACACACACATATGTTCACTGCAGCACTGTTTACAATATTAAAGACATGGAACCAACCCAAATGCCCATCGATGACAGACTGGGCAGGGAACATGTGGCAGATATACACCATGAAATAGTATGCAGCCATAAAAATTGTTGAGTTCATGTCCTTTGTAGAGACATGGATGAATTTGGAAACCATCATTCTCAGCAAACTGACACAAGAACAGAAAATCAAACACCGCATGTTCTCACTCATAGGTGGGTGTTGAACAACGAGATCACATGGACACAGGGAAGAAAGCATCACACACTGGGGTCTGTTGGTGGGGGACTATAGGAAGGATAGCAGGGGGTAGGGAGTTGGGGAGGAATAACATGGGAAGATATGCCAGATATAGGTGACTGGGGGATGGAGGCAGCAAAACACATTGCCATGTATGTACCTATGCAACAATTCTGCATGTTCTGCACATATACCCCAGAACCTAAAGTACAATAAAATATATTTAAAATGAAGAAATAAATAAATACATAAAAAGGAAAGAGTCCCCCACAACACAGCACATTTGCTGTGCCAGACTGTGGCCAGACTGCTTCTTTGAGTGGGACACCCATGCATCCCTCCTCCCTAAGTCGGGCATTGTTGTGTGAATTTCAGCAACTCCAGCCAGGGTTATATGGACAGTACTCTGACCTCTCTCTGGTATGGATCCCCTTGCGGGAGGGGCAGCCAATATCTCTGTGGTTCAGTTGACTCAGCATTTCCAGCATGCTGGCTCTGAAGAGTCTAGGTGGTCTGGATACAGAAGGTTTTACCTCAGTGCAGCAGAGGTGCTTTTCTTGAAATCACCTATTTCTTTAAGCGAGTCCCTGATCCCATCCCTCCTGACTGAGTAAGACCTCCCAACCAGGGTATCCAAACACCTCCTACAGAAGCATCCGAGCCAAAAACAGGTCAGTATCCCCTAGGGATGGAGCTCCCAGAGGAAGAAGCAGGCTGCCACTTTTGCTGTTTGCAGCTTTCACTGGTGATACTACCAGGTAAGGGAAAAACTAATGCAACTACAGTCTGGAGCAATCCCCCAGCAAGCCACAGCAGCCCTATAAAATAATGACCTGGCTGTTAAAAGTAAAATGAAACAGCAACAACATCAAGAAAAAAGACCCCACAAAAACCCCATTCTAAGATCAGCAACCTCAAAAATCAAAGGCAGACAAGCCCACAAAGGTGAGATGGAATCCATGCAAAAATGCTGAAAACTCAAAAAGCCAGAGTACCTTTTTTATTCCAAATGACCGCAACACCTCACCACCAAGGGCACAGAACTGAGCTGAGGCAGAGTTGGCTAAATTGATCAAAGTAGGCTTCAGAAGGTGATAATAATGAAGTTTGCTAAGCTAAAGGAGCATGTTCTAACCCAATGCAAAGAAATTTAGAATCGTGATAAAATAATACAGGAGTTGATAACCAGAATAACCAGCTTAGAGAGAAACATAACTGACCTGATGGAGCTGAAAAACACAACAAGATTCACAATATAATCACAATAACAGAAGAAACCAAGTGAAGGACAGAATCTCAGAGCTTGAAGACTGTCTTTATGAAATAAGATGGGCAGGCAAAGAGATCAAGCGAAGGACAGACTCTCAGAGCTTGAAGACTGTCTTTCTGAAATAAGGCAAACAAGAATAGAGAAGAATGAAAAGGAATAACCAAAACCTTTTAAAAATATGGTACTACTAAAAAGACCAAACCTTCAACTGATTGGGGTACCTGAAAGAGACAAGGAGAAGGGAACCATATTAGAAATATACTTCAGAATGCCATTCAGGAGAACTTCCCCAACCTAGCAAGACAAGCTAACATTCAAATTCAGGAAATCCAGAAAACCCCAATAAGACACTCCTTGATAAGATCAACCCCAAGACAAAATCACCAGATTACCTAAGGTCAAAATAAAAGACAAAATTTTAATGGTAGCCAGAGAGGAAGGTCAGGTCATCTACAAAGGGAAACCCATCAGAGTACAGCAGACCCCTCAGTGGAAACCCTACAAGTCAGAAAATATTGGAGGCCAATATTCAACACATATAAAGAAAAGAATTTCCAACCTAGCATTACATATCCAGCCAAACTAATATTCATAAGTAAAGGAGAAATAAGTCCTTTTCAGACAAGCAAAGATGCTGAGGGAGTTTGTCACCACCAGGCCTGTCTTGCAAGCGTTCCTGAAGGAAGCACTAAATTTTGAAAGAAAAACCATTATGGTCCAAAACAAAAACATACTAAAGTGCACAGACTAGTGACACTATGAAGCAACTACATAAACAAGTCTGCAAAATAACAATATTAACTTTAGCTGTAATTGAGCTAAACGCCCCACTTAAAAGACACAGAATGGCAAGCTGGATAGTTAAACAGCATCAGTATGCTGTCTTCAAGAAATCCATCTCAGGTGCAAAGATATACACAGGCTCAAAATAAAGGGATGGAGGAAAATTTACCAGGAAAATGGAAAACTGAAAAAGGCAGGGGTTGTAGTCCTAGTTTCTGATAAAATGAACTTTAAACCAAGAAAGATAAAAAAAGACAAGGAAGGGCATTACATAATGGTAAACGGTTCAATTCAACAAAAAGAGAAAACTATACTAAATATATATACACCCAATAAATGAGCACCAAGATTTATAAAGCAAGTTCTTAGAGACCTACAAAGGCACTTAGGCTTACACATAGTAACAGAAGGAGATGTTAACACCCCACTGATAATATTAGACAGATCATCGAGACAGAAAATTAACAGATATTCAGGACCTAAACTCAGCTCTGGATCAAGCAGACCTGATAGATAGCTATAAAACTCTCTACCCAAAACCAACAGAATATACATTATTCTCATCACCACATGACACTTACTCTAAAATTGATCAAATAAGTAAAACACTCCTCAGCAAATGCAAAATAACTGAAATTCTAACAGTCTCTCAGATCACAGCAAAATCAAATTAGAACTCAAGACTAAGACATTCACTCAAAACCACAAAACTACATGGAAACTGAACTATCTGTTCCTGGATATCTCCTGGGTAAATAATGGAATTAAGGCAGAAATAAAAAAGTTCTTTGAAACTAATGAGAACAAAGAAAAAACATACTAGAATCTCAAGGGTGCAGATAAAGCAGTGTTAAGAGGAAAAATTATGCCACTAAAAGCTAGAAAAATCTCAAATTAACAACCAAACTTCACAAGTAAAAGAACTAGAGAATCAAGGGCAAACAAACCTTAAAGCTAGCAGACAAGAAATAACCAAAATCAGAGTTGAACTGAAGGAGACAGAGACACGAAAAACCTTTCAAAATTAAAAAAAAAAAAATCAACAAATCCAGGAGCTGATCTTTTGAAAAAAATCAATAAAATAGACTACTAGCTAGACTAATAAAGAAGAAAAGAGAGAACAATCAGAGACGCAACAAGGGAGATGATCACTGACTCCACAGAAATACAAATAATCAACAAATAATACTATAAACACCTCTATGTATATAAACTAGAAAATTGAGAAAAAACGGATACATTCCTAGACACATACACCCTCACAAGACTGAATTAGGGAAATGAATCCCAGAACAGACCAATAACAAAGTTCTGAAATTGAGGCAGTAATAACCAATAAAAGCCCAGGCCCAGGCAGATGACAACTGATTTCCTCCAGAGGTACAAAAAAGAGCTAGTACCATTTATACTAACACTATTCAAAACAACTGAAAAAGGGGAACTCCTCCCTAACTCATTTTATGAGACCAGTATCATCTTGATAGCAAAATCTGGCAGAGGTACAACAAAAACAGGAAACTTCAGGTCAATATCCCTGATGAACATTAATGCAAAAATCCTCAACAACAGAATCCAGTAGTACATCAGAAAGTGAATACACTACAATCAAGTAGGCTTTATCCCTGGGATTCTTGGGTGGTTCAATGTATGCATATCAATAAAAGTGATTTCTCATATAAACAAATCTAAAGACAAAAACCAAATGATTATCTCAATGGATGCAGAAAAAGCCTTCGATAAAATTCAGCATCCCTTTATGTCCACAATTCTCAATAAACTAGGTACGGAAGGAACATACCTGAAAATAATAAGAGCCGTATATGACAAACTCACAGCTAATATCATCCTGAATGGTCAAAATTGGTAAGCATTCTCCTTGAAAACCAGCACAAGACAAGAAAGCCCTCTCTCAGCACTCTTAGTCAATATAGTATTGGAACTTCTTGTCAGGACAATCAGGCAAGAGAAAGAAATAAAGTGTATTCAAATAGGGAGAGAAGAAGTCAAATTATCTTTGTTTGCAGATGACATGATCCTCTATTTAGAAAACCCCATCATCTCAGCCCAAAATCTTAAGCTAATAAACAACTTCAGCTAAGTCTTAGGATACAAAATCACTGTCCAAAAATCACTAGCATTCCTATAAACCAGTAACAAGCAGGCAGAGAGCCAAATCACGAATGAATTCCCATTCACAGTTACTACAAAGAGAATAAAATACCTAGGAATATAGCTAAAAAGGGATATAAAGGACCTCTTCAAGAAGAACTACAAACCACTGCTCAAGGAAATAAGAGGACACAAACAAGTGGAAAAGTATTTCATCCTCATGGATAGGAAGAATCAGTATCATGAAAATCGCCACATTGCTCAAAGTAATTATATTCATTGCTATTCCCACTAAATTATCAGTGACATTCTTCACTAAATTAGAAGAAACTATTTAAAAATTCATATCTACCTAAAAAAGAGCCCAAATAGCCAAGGCAATCCCAAACAAAATGAACAAAGCTAGAGGCATCACACTATCCAACTTCAAACTAAAATACAAGGCTACAGTAACGAAAACAGGATGGTACTGGTACACAAGCACATACAAAGACCAACGGAATAGAATAGTGAACTCACGTTAAGACCACACACCTACAATCATCTGATCTTCAACAAACCTGACAAAAACAAGCAATGGAAAAAGGATTCCCTATTTAATAAATGGTGCTGGGAGAACTGGGTAGCCATATGCAGAAAAACTGAAACTGGACCCCTTCCTTACATTTTATACAAAAAGCAACTCAAAATGGGTTAATTACTTAAATGTATAACCCAAAACTATAAAAGCCCTGGAAGAAAATCTAGGCAATATCATTCAGGACATAGGCACATGTAAAGCTTTCATGATGAAAATGCCAATAGCAACTGCAAAAAGAAAGGAAAAAATTGATGAATGGTATTTAATTAAACTAAAAAGAAACTATCATCAGAATGAACAGTCAACCTAAAGAATGCTAGAAAATTTTTGCAATCTAATACCCAAAGTTTACAAGCAATTTCAATTTACAAGTAAAAAAATACCATCAAAAAGTGGGCAAAGCACATAAACAGACACTTCTCAAAAGAAGATATTCATGTGGCCAACAAACATGAAAAAAAGCTCAGTATCACTGATTGTTAGAGAAATACAAATCAAAACCACAATGATTTACCACTGCACGCCAGTCAGGATGGAGATTATTAAAAAGTCCAGAAAGACTATATGCTGGCAAAATTGTGGAGAAAAAGGAATGTTTTTACACTGTGATGGGAATGTAAATTAATCGCCGACTGAGAGGCAGGGACATTTGCCAGAGGACATCTGCATTCCTGAATAACCCAGAAATTTAAATATTCTAGAAATGGTCTAGATGTGTGCTCATTTGGAAAATTAATCAGTAATGGTAACAGAATTTAGTAAACTAATAATAACTACTTTATATTTGTGCTGGGTTTTCCTTCCTTCATTTGACTATGGTAAACTGATTTTTCAAGCAATAGATTTAACAATATAAAAATAAATCTGGGCCTGGTACAGCAGCTCACGCCTGTAATCCCAGCACTTTGGGAAGCCAAAGCAGGTGGATCACAAAGTCAGGAGTTAGAGACCAGCTGGCCAAGATGGTGAAAACGCTGGCTCTACTAAAAATACAAAAATTAGACAGGCATGGTGGCAGGCTCCTGTAATCCCAGCGACTCAGGAGTCTGAGGCAAGTGATCGCTTGAATCCAGGAGGTAGAGGTTGCAGTCGGCAGAGATCGCATCACTGCACGCTAGCCTAGGTGACAATGTAGGACTTCATTTCAAAATCAATCAAAGAATCTGGATCTTTTTTTTTTTTTTTTTTTAAGATTAGCATTTGAGGCTTCCTATTATCTTCTTGCTCAATGCTCCCCTTCCAGTTGTTCCTTTAAATTCTTCCACAGGTGATTTGCTCTGTGATGAACAGGTCTTGTTTTCAGGCCTCTGTAACTTTCCTTGCCACTGCTGTTCCTTTTCCAGAACTCCTGTGGTTCTTTGCTGTATTTCTTGTAAAAATTCATATTCATATTCTCACATAGTTAATCCCTTTACTAGGTTTAAACTGAAGAAGCCATACTTTTGGTACTTCTATATTCATTTTAAGCCTTCAGAATAGAGTACTTCACAAAATGTAAAAGTTTAATATTCTTAGAACTGATTGTTTGAAAGATTTAATTTGTTTCAAAAAAGTCACAGAGTCAATTCAGTAAATCAGGCGTGATTCAATCAATTTTTTTCAGGTCTAATACTGCTTCTTCTGCCTTCTCATCTTTATAATACTTTATAATTGTTTCCCTTTATCTATTATTTGATGATTGCACTCCTTTTCTGTATTGTTAGAGTATTGGAGTTAAGAGTTCAGGCTTTTATAGCCTGCTAGTCCATTGATCATGGAAGTTTAATCCTCAAGTTTTCTGGTGACTATGTGCTTTTTTTCTTGTAAATTATGTCTTTATATAGCTCATGTCATAGAGCAATGGCTCTATGGTTTCAGCCTGAGAACCTCAAGGTTCTCCACAGTTCTAGTTACAAGAATATCAAATAAATGATGTTTCTTTAAATACATACTTACTAATCTAAATGACACCATATTATTAAAAACTGTATTTTTGAAGTTGCAAGTCATCATACAAAACCTTCTAGATTACAAAGTTCCTGAGGCATTGAGGGTGACTGTGTAGAGGGAGGAGGCTGATGCTGGGATGAAGTGGGAGGGAGATGGGAAACCATACTGGGACTTATTCCTGATTTCCAGCAGTTCCTGGGGAAGTGGTGGGTTGAGCAGGTGGGGAATGGCCCACTCTTGTTATGGACATCTGGAATCCTGGCTGCAGGAGACCCCATGATCCCCATGGACATGTGAGCTGGTAGGAAGAGCTGTTCAAAGAGATGGCAGGAGCAGGACTCCAGCCTATAAGGAGCCCAGAGAGTCTGGCTCCTCAGCTAGCTACAGTGGAGAATGGCCAGGGATACCCCTTCTCCAAGGGTCACTATGATCTTCAAGGTGGCTTTAGCCTTTGGGTGACTGTCAGACCTAGACAGAGCAGGGCAGGTCTCGATTGTAGAACAGAGCTAGTCCAATCTGAGCACCCTCTGTCTCCTGGCCTCTGTGGGGGCCCCAGCCTAGCTGCATCCATCTGCAACACAGTCTCTGATGTCCAAGCATGGTGTTTCCTAGAGTCCCTCATCATAGCTTCTTCACTGACAGAGTGCACTTAACCATCAGAGAGCTCCAACTGACTTGACCCACATGATGTGCACCTGTCCACCTGAGGTCTACCCCCACTGCAACCTACTCCTGGCACTTTGCTGGCATGTACTTGCCTGCAGTGAAACTCACTCCTTTGCTGGAGCATGAGCATGGGTAGACCTTGCCTCCTCTCCCCTGCTGGCATGTGTGCATGGATGCTGCCACTCTGATCCCAGCACTGCTACCCACCTGAGCTAACATTAGTACACCCTGCTGCTGCTGCTAGTGACATGGGCATGCAAGTGAGTGAGTACAGATCCTGCTGTCACTAACCAGGTGAAGCACTTTGGCCAGTACCCCCAAAGTATAATTGCCAGTGGACTGAGAAAATCTTGGTCTCTCCAGTGCAGTGGATTCCTAAACACTAGGGGCCAGAAAACAAAAAAGGGCCCCCCAGAGTTACAGCATGCAGCCCAGGAGTGCTGAGCTGAGCCTTGACTCTGTGAGATCTTCCAGAAAAGAAGCCACTGAAGTCAACTCACCATATGCCATGATCAGACACCCAAAGGCATCTAAGAAAATAAAAGAAAAAAAAAAAACCCAAGGACAACAGCTTCAAAGATTTAAACATCAGCCCACACAGATGAGAAAGGACCAGTGCAAGAACTCCAACTCAAAAAGCCAGACTGTCTTCTTATCTCCAAATGACTACACTAGTTTCCCAGCAATGATTCTTAGGCAGACTGAACTGGCACAGAATTCAGAATATGGATAGGAACGATGATCATCAAGATTCAGGAGACAGTGTAAGTCCAATCCAAGGAATCTAAGAAATACAACAAAACAGTAAAGATGAAATGGCCCTTTTAAGAAAGAACCAAACTGATCTGGTAGAGATAAAAAATACTCACTACAAACATAATACAATTCCAAGTTTTATCATCAGAATAGATCAAGCTCAGGAAAGAATCTCAGACTTTGAAGACTGGTTCTCTAAATTAACTTTAGTCAGACAAAAATAAAGAAAAAAATAATGAACAAAACCTCTGAGAAATGTGGGATTATGAAAAGAGACTAAATCCACAACTCATTGGCATTGGTGAAACAGAGACATCAAGCAACTTGGAAAACATATTTGAGGATATCATCCAAGAAAATTCCCTAACCTCATGAGAGGTCAACATTCAAATTCACAAAATGCAGGTAATTTCTGCAAGACAGTATACAAGACAACTATCCTGAAGATACACAGCCATCATATTCTCCAACGTAAACATGAAAGAAAAAATATTACAGGCAGCTAGAGAAAAGATGGAGATCACCCATAAAGGGAACCCCATCAGGCCAACAGTGGACCTTTCAGCAGAAACCCTACAAGCCAGAAGAGATCGGGGGCTTATATTCAACATTCCTAAAGAAAAGAAATTCATAGCCAGCCAAATAAAGGTCCAAAAGTGAGGGAGAAATAAGATCCTTTTCAGGCAAGCAAATGTCAATGAATTTTGTTACCACCAGATCTGCCTTACAAGATGTCCTGAAGGGAGTACTAAATACGGAAATGAAAGATAACTACTGACCACCACAAAAACATACTTAAGTATGTAAACCATTGATACTATGAAGCAACTACAGAATCAAGTTTGTATAATAACCAGCTAATAACACAATGATAGGATCAAATGTACACATATTTATTTTAACACTGAATATAAACATATTAGTCCATTCTCATATTGCTAATAAATAAATACCTGAGACTGTGTAATTTATAAAGGAAAGAGGTTTAATTAACTTACAGTTCAGCATGGTTGGGGAGGTCTCAGAAAATTTACAATCATGGCAGAAGGTGAAAAGGAAGGGAGGCACCTTCATCACAAGGTGGCAGGGAGGGGAAATGCAAGCAGGGGAAATGCCAGACACTTACAAAACCATCAGATCTCAAGAGAACTCATTCATTATCATGAGAACAGCAGGGGTAACTGGTCCCATGATTCAATTACCTCCACCCGGTCCTGCCCTTGACATGTGTGGATTATGAGGATTATAATTCAAGGTGAGACTTGGGTGCTGACACAGAGCCAAATCATATTAGTAAACAAGCTAAACACCCTAATTATAAGGCAGAGAGTGGCAAATTGGATAAAGAAGCAAGACCCAACTGTATGCTGTCTTCAAGAAACCCATCTTATATCGAGTAACACAGGCTTAAAGGAAAGGGATGAAGAAAAATCTACCAAGTAAACAGAAAACACAAAAAAGCAGACAAAACAAAGTTTAAACCAACAACAATCAAAAAAGACAAAGGATTACATGACAGTAAATAGTTCAATTCAACAACAAGATGTATCCATCCTAAATATATATGTACCCAACACTGGAGCACCCAGATTCATAAAACAAGTTCTTAGAGACCTACAAAGAACCTTAGATAACCACACAATAATATTGGGTGGCTTTAACATTGCACTAGTAGTATCAGACAAATTATCAAGGTAGAAAACTCATGGAGATATCTGAACCTGAACTTGACACATGACCAAATGAACCTAACAGGCATCTATAGAATTCTCCACCCCAAAACAACAGAACATGCAGTCTTCTCATCTGCATATGGCATATGCTCTTAAAATCAACCACATGATCAACCATAAAACAATTTTCAGCAAATTCAAGAAAACTGAAAGCATAACAACCGCACTCTTGAACTACAGCACTATAAAAACAGAAGTCAGTACTAAGCTCAATAAAAGCATACAATCACATGCAAATTAGATAACCTGCTTCTGTATAAGGCAGAAATCAAGAAATTATTTAAAACAAATGAGGAGAAAGATATAACATACTAGAATCTCAGGAAAACAACTAAAACAGTGTTAAGAGGAAAGATCATAATGCTAAATACCCATATAAAAAATTAGAATGATCTCAAATTAACAACCTAACATCATACCTAGAGGAACTACAGAAACAAGAGCAAACAACTCCAAAGCTAGAAGGTAAGAAATAATCAAAATCAGGGCTCAACTGAATGAAACTGAGATGTGAAAACCATACATAAGATCAACAAAAGCAGAAGTTTGTACTTAAAAGAATAAATAAGGTTAACAGACTACTAGCTACACTAGTATAAAAGGAGAGGATTCAATAAGCACAATTAGCATCAAAAGACCCCATACAAATACAAGTAACCCTCAGAGACTATTACAAACACCTCTATATACACAAACTAGAAAACCTAAAAATAGATAAATTCCTGGAAACATACAACCTCCCAAGAATAAATAGGAAGAAATTAAAACTCTGAATAGACCAAGAATGAGTTCTAAAATTGAATCAGTAATAAAAAGTCTACCAACCAGAAAAAGTCCAAGACCAGACAAGTTCATAGCTGAATTCTACCACGCGTATGAAGAACAGCTGGTAACCTTCCTGAAGAAACTACTCCAAAAAAACCGAGGAGGAGATACAACAGAAAAAGAAAAGTTCAGGCCAATATCCTTGATGAATATTGATGCAAAAATTCTCAACAAAATATTAGCAAACCAAATCCAGTAGTACATCAAAAAGCTAATTCACTATGATCAAGTAGGCTTTACCCCTGGGATGCAAGGTAGGTCCAACATACGCAAATCAATAAATGTGATTCATCACATAAACAGAACTAAAAAGAAAAATCACATGATCATCTGAATACATGCAAAAAAGGCTTTTGATAAAATTTAACATCCTTCATGTTAATAATCCTCAATGAACTAGGCAACTAGAAACTGAAGGAACATAACTCCAAGTAATAGGAGTCATCTATAACAAAACCACAGCCAGCAGCATGCTGAATGGGCAAAAGCTGGAAATACTCTGCTTAAGAACTGGAAGAAGACAAAGATTCCCTTTTCTACCATGCCTATTCAACATAGTACTGGAATTCCTAGTCAGAGCAATCAAGCAGGAGAGAGACAGCCAAGTAATAAGAGAAGAAATCAAACTATCTATCTTCATGGATGATATGATTTTATACACAGAAAACCCCACGGTCCCTGCCCAAAGTCCCTAGATCTGATAAATAACTTCAGCAAAGTTTCAGGATATAAAGTTAATGTATGAATATCAGTAGCATTTCTATATACCAACACTGTCCATATTTAGTGTGAAATTAAGGATGCGATCTCATTCACAATAGCCACATACCCAGAAATACCTAGGAATACAGCTAACCAAGGAGGTGAAGGATCTCTACAATGAAAATTACAAAACACTGCTGAAAGAAATCAGACATGACAAATACAAATGGAAAAATATCCCATGCTCATGGATAGGAGACAGAATGAATCAATGTTATCGAAACGGCCATATGGCCCAAAGCAATTTACAGATTTAATGCTATCAAACTACCAATGATATTTGCCACAGAATTAGGAAAAACTATTCTAAAATGCATATGGAACCAAAAAGAGGTAGAAAACCCAAAGCAATCCTCAGCAAAAGGTAAAAAGCTGGAGGTATACATTACTTGACTTTATACTGCAAGGCTACAGCAGCAGCTTTGGTGAGAATGGGAATCTTTGTCTTATTCCAGGCATGGTGAGAATGGGAATCCTTGTCTTATTCCAGTTCTTACGGGGAATGCTTCCAGCTTTTGCTTATTTAGGATGATGCTGGCTGTGGATTTGTCATGTCAAAACAGCATGGTACTGGTACAGAAACAGACATGTAGACCAATACAAAAGAATTGAGGGCCCAAAATAAGCCTGCACACTTGAAACCATCTGATCTTCCACAAAGTCAACAAAAACAAACAATAAGGAAAATACTCCCTATTCAATACATCATACTGGGACAACTGGCTAACCAGAGCAGAAGCTTAAAACTGGACACCTTATTTACAACATAAAAATCAACTCAAGATGAATGTAAGACTTAAATATAAAACTTAAACTATAAAGCCCTAGAAAAAAATTTAGTAAATATCATTCTGGTCATAGGCCCTGGAAAAGATTTCAGTACAAAGATAAAAAGAAAGCAACTTCAGCAAAAACAAAAATTGACAAATATGATGTAATTAAACTAAAAAACTTCTGCACAGCAGAAGAAACTATCAACAGACTAATTCTATCAACAGACTAATCAACAACTTCATTAAACAGACACTTGTTAAACAACTTCATTGAACAGACATTTGTTAAAAGAAGACATACACATGGTCAAATAGTATATGAAAAAATGTTCAACATCACCAGTCATTAAGAGAAGTAAAAATCAAAACCACACTGACATACCATCTCATACATAGACATGATTCAAATGATTCTCCTGCCTTAGCCTCCCACGTAGCTGGGACTACAGGAATGTATCACCATGGCTATTTTTGTATTTTTAGTAGAGACAGGGTTTCACCATGTTGGCTAGGCTGGTCTTCAACTCCTGACCTCAGGTAATCCACATATCTTGGCTGGGATTAAAGATGTGAGCCCCCACATCTGGCCAAAAATGGACTATATTTTTGATGACATATTGGTAATAAAAGCACCCAGTCAACTCTTCATTAACTCATCACAGAATGTAGTGGGATTAAAGATAACTCTAAATAGTCTAAAATGTGTTTAGATTCTCAATAAATATTCATTGTGAAACATTAAGTGATATAAAAATAGAAAAAATAAAAGCCACCCATTAGCCAGGATTACTAATATTTAAGTATCTATCTTTAGTGATTTTTCCTATGTATAAGCATATTTTAAAATATTTTTTAAAATAAGACTTTTATCTTATTTTTCTCTCTTGAGATGTCTCATCTCTTTCTTGACATGTCCTTCCCTAAAAGAAACACACATGTACAAATGCCTCCTGTTCAAAAAACAAACAGAAACACAAACAACAGAAAAACCTCTCTCTGGATGCTACATTTTAATCTAGCCATAGTCACTTTGTTCCTTCCCTTCAGAGTACAGCTCCTGCTCACTTCTGTCTGTTCTTTCCCACTACTCGCTATTAAAATAAAACTGCTGTAGCCAAAAATCTATGACCCAATTGCCATATCCAACAGACTATTTTTAGTTCTCAATGTACTCAATAATTCTGCAGCATTTAATATTGTTGGCCAATCTCTTAAAATTATCCAGTTCAAGGATGCCTCTTGAATAGTTTCCTTTTAGCTGCTAACTCTTTCTTTTTCTGGTGCTTCCCCTGGCCAACCATTAGACAGATGTTGGTATGGTATAGGGTCCAGCCTTGGACCTTTTCATTTCTAACAGTATACATTCTCGTTGAGTAGTTGGATCTTTAATTACTATGGTTTCACCACTAGCTGTTAATATAATGATTCAATCTCTAGCTTTTGCTAGGACTACTCACCCAAATCCCCAAACCATTAATCTATTAGATATCCATCATACCAGGTATTATAGCTCACAGCTGCAATCCCAGCACTTTGAGAGATCAAGGCAGGAAGACAGTTTGAGGCCAGGAGTTTGAGACTAGCCTAGACAACACAGTGAGAGCCCCATCTCTACAAAAATTTAAATAAATAGACATCCATCTCTGGATTTGCCACACAGGCAAAGGAAGGCATACCATGTTCAAAGGTAGGTTAACTTTTCCTTTAAGCCTATACCTCATCCAAAATCTTAATTACTGTTACCACAATCCAATTATTATTCACCTAAAAGGAAATTCAGCAATCATTTTAGATTCTTCCATTATCATCTCTACATTTCACTAGCCATCAGTTCATGTAAATTTTACTTGCCTAACGATCTTACACTTTACTCCCTTTCTCTTTTGCCATTGTTAGCACCTCACTTCAGCGCTCATAATCTCTTGTTTGGACTTAGCATTTGCTCTTCTTTCACAATTTATACAATTCATGCTCTCTACTACTGCAAGACAGATCTTTTAAAATATAATCTAGAAGAGCTTGCTGTCTGTGTCTCTTGAGGGTATTAAAAAAATCGCACTTTTTCTCAGTCCAGAGAAACCACTACCTAGTCTCTGGGAAAGAATTTACACATCACGTAAATCAGGTTACAGGTAACTGACCAAATCATGTTTACTAACTGGTGGATGAGATCATTACATTAAAAGTCCAGGCCCTGCCACTGTCTTCCATTATCTTCTTCCTCTTTTCACATGACATTTCGATGTTCAGCAATCTCACATTTTTAGGCTGAGAGGCCAACTAGTTGGCTGATGGCAAGTTCTAAATTAGACCTTTTTTTTTTTTTAACTATAAAATGAACACATTATAGCAAAAAATGAAACAAAATATAATACTTATAAAGGCAAAACAAACTGTCACAGATACTATTGGTAGGATAAACCAATACTTTCCCCAGCCGCCTTCTTTATAAAAACATTCTCCATTATGGAATGCAGAAAGCCTAAATAGTTGTTTACCTAGGCATTCTTCAGCTAGAGTTGTCCCAGCTTTGGCCAATGAAACCAAAGGAAAAGTATGCTAAAAGTTTCTGGGAAAGCTTTGATTTCCTGATGAAAAGAGAACTGACACTATCCCTTTGGCCTTCCTTGAACATGACTTGTCCCTGTATATTTGTATTTCCATCTGTGTGTCATCTTGCAAAATGAGGCAATATGCATGAGAACAGAAGAATGTAGACATAAAATTAGTCTGTATCCCTGACTGCAGAAACTACTACACTTATTATATAAGAAAAATAAATGTCAACTTGCCAAGCCCCTGTCAGTCATGTTTTTGTTATTTACAGCTAAAATCACCATAACCACTTCCATCCCCCCTGCCCAGCCACTACCTTCCAGAGACAACCATCCTTCAGGCAACATTGGTCACTCTTTTCATACCTTTCCTTGGCTCACACAAAACATAAAAGCTTGTGTGTCCATAAGTACACTGCTTATGTATTTTTCCTTTACCAACATACCACAAATATCTCTGTAAGTTTGCATATATTGATCAATCTTTTCTACTTGTTTTTAACTTAGATACACGTTTTTTATAAATAAGATGATCTCATTCCTGCTTTATATATTTCAGCTCTTACTTCTTTCCATTTTGCTTGCCCTCCCCCTTCCCTGCTGTCTTAGACTTATTCCTCCTTCCACTCTTTGCTGTCTCATTTTTCTTTTTTTAAGATGGAGTCTTGCTCTATCACCAGACTGGAGTGCAGTGGCACGATCTCAGCTCACTGCAACCTCTGACTCCCTGGGTCAAGTGACTCTCCTGCCTCAGCCTCCTGAGTAGCTGGGATTACAGGCACATGCCACCATGCCCAGGTAATTTTTGTATTTTTAGTGGAGATGAGGTTCACCATGTTGGCCAGAATGGTCTCGATCCCCTGACCTTGTGATCCACCCGCCTCAGTCTCCCAAAGTGCTGGTATTACGAGCATGAGCCACTGCGCCCGGCTGCAGTCTCACTTCTTATAGTGTTCCATCTTGTAGCTTTTCATTTCCTCTGACGCCTATCACTCTCCTTTTACTGTTCTACCCTATGTAAAATGTTTCACCTCTTCCTTTATGTCTCTACTATTCCTTTTACACCTCCTACAATACTTACATTGATTAGCTACATATATTCCCCTCTATTACAAGACTCTGTGGGCATGGGCTGTGTTTTATTTATTTTCCCTTAATTCCTGGACATGAAGGGAATGGAAATTGGAATCGATTCTCTTTCTACCTGAAGAGGAATTCTGAGGCAAGGGGAACAACATGGAGTGTGTGGATGAGGCACCTGTCAGTATGACTGGATGAGAGCTTTCCCATTAAGAAGTAGTAGACAGTACTCCTTGGAGAGCTAAGGTGGATCAAACTGTAAAGTTGTGGGCTAAATCCAGCCTGCTGCTTTTGTAAATACAATTTAACTGGAAGACAGCCATGCTCATTTGTGTATGTATTGTGAGTCATTGCTTTTGTGCTACTATGGCAGAGCTAAGTACAGGTGCTTCTTGTCTTACGACAGGGCTAAATCCTGATACACATAAGTAAAAAATTAAGTCGAAACTGCATAAACCTTGATAAACCCACTATAAAGTTTAAAAATCATAAATGGCACCATTGTAACTCAGGGACCATTTGTAGTTGTGAGAGACAATGTATGGTCAACAAAGCCTAGAGCAGTTATCATTACTTGTCAGCCGGGAAGTTTCATCATGTTCCTGAACACAGTGTAGTGCTGCTAACTTCCATGGCAGTCAGCAAATATTTGTTGAATGGGCTAAGCATTACTCTAGGCCTTGGGGATTATTTTAATCTGCCTGGGCTGCCAAAACTAGATAGTATAGACTGGGTGGCTTAAACAACAATTTATTTCTCACATTTCTGGAGTCTGGAAGTCTCAGATCAGGGAGCCAGCATGGCCAGGTTCTGATGAGAGCTCCCTTTCTGACTTGCAGATATCTACCTTCTGACTGTGTGTTCACATGTGTGTTGTGGGGGGGTGGTGGGGGATGATGGTGTTACAGGAGTTATTAGGAAAAGGGGTCCTTGGGAGTTTTTATTTCTTTTAAAGCAGCTGAGGAAAGCTCCAGCTCTTAGAGCCAGCTGGAAAGCTTTGATATGACCGTTAGAAACTGGGTCCATCCAAACATGGTGATTCTCACCATCTTCCTCTTGCCCTTGCCCCTACATTTGCCTGGCAACATGGCCACCCCCACATATCCCCACGTGTAGATCACGGAGCCCTGTATTTGCATATTAAAAGGCTAGGGTGGGAGGGCCAGGTTTTTTTGTGGGCTATGTAAACGACACACCTGGTCAAACCAATCCCCTGGGCTCTTTGGAAACCAAACACTTCCTCCTCCAGCATCTCAATATAAGCAGCCACTTCTCTGCCACAAACTAGGTTCTCTCTTTGTTCGAATCTCCCCTCCCTCTGTCTCTGTACAGGGGAGCTGTTTTCTCTGTTCAAATCATCCTCCCTTTGTCTCTGTATGGGGGAGCTGTTTTCTTCTTCCTTGCCTATTAAACTTTCGTTCCTTAAAACCACTTCACATGTCATTAATCCTATCAGTGCCAGACCAAGGACCCTGACGTTCCTCTGGTCATACAAGCAATATGGGGGTGGGGGAAGAAAAAAAGAGGTAGAGGAGAGACTGCTCTCTCTTCTTTTAATAAGAACACCAATCCTATTGGATTAGGACCCTAACTTAATTTAATCTTAAAAGCTCTATCTCTAAATATAGTCACATCGGGGGATAGGGTTTAAACATATGAATTTTGGGAAGATGTAATTCCATCCATAGCAGGAATACCCAAGGCTCTAGGGATGCTACAGTGAACATACTGAGCAAGTGGGACCTATGAATTAATGCTTTAAAAATGGAGAAAAACATAAAGAGAAGATATCTTCAAGAATGTTAGTGCTAAATGGCAGAAAGAGGTAGTTATTAAGGCATGGATATCAAGGCCCTGAACCACGTGCTTGTACTGGTAATATAAGATATTTTGAAAGCAAAATAACCACGAGGTAATTTTCATTTGAGTGGAATAAGATACACTGGTTTTATAATGAACAATTTTGATTTTTTCCTTATAAGCCTTAAAATAATCATATCCCGAGTTCACATTATTTTGATTTGCATTCCCTCATTTATTTTTAAATTAAAAAAAAAAACAAATTAAAGATCTTACTTTTGATTTCTAGGAGGTGAGAAATCCCATTGAGCTATCCTTGATAGAAAACATGGCTCCATAACAAAATTCATTTTTCAGCCTCCAGCAACAATCCTTATACTTGTCCACTGTTTCCAGATCCATTAAATCCCAAGTCACAGGCAGGTCATACGTTAAAGAGTAAAGAGGTCATTTAGTCTTTTCTCTCCTTTACTAAATCTCTTGGGCCTCTTTTCCTGCTTTATTCCTTTCTCCTTTGTTTCTCTGTGGGAAACACACACACACACACACACACACAAACACACACAAACACACACACAATGTGGTTTTTGTTTCCATTTCTGGTTATCCATGACCCTTATTCTCCATTCAGGCAGAAGCAGAAAATGCTCAAGGAATGGATGACACAGGAGTATGTAGATAACAAAGATATTAAATTATTAAATTTTGGGCATTTGATTTTCAGAAGCCTAGGATTCTGAACATAAATAATAGATCTGGAAGCTCTTTTTCCTGCTCCTCTTTTCCCCATCTCCTATGCTCAACACATAGTAGATGAAGATTCTTTGGGGTTGGGGCAAGATGCTGACGGATCTCTGGGAAGGTACTCAACAACATATTTGCCACAGCTTAGAACTGATGGGAGGATGACAGGACAGAATATTCCACAAAGTTTGGTTTTGTCAACCGTGAAGCCGACTTCGTCCCATTTCCAGAATACAATCTAAAGAGAAAGGATGGTCTCCAAATTTCCTTATGTTTAGGGTGGTGGGGAGCAGCAGAGGATGTCATGGATTTAGTACTGAGTCAATAGTAAACATCCTTTAGTCAGTAGAAGGAAGAAAGTACAGTGACCTGGAGGGCTATAGCTCTGAAAGCATCAGTTAAGCCAAATATTCATCCTTGCCAACATACTGGCACTCAAATGCACTAGAATCTTAGGACCAAGATCCAGGAAGAAAAGAGAGAAGAAGGCCCTATAATTATTAAGACTTACTTTCTACCTCCTCATAGAAACTGGGCTTAACATAGAAATTAATTCAACAAGTACCCACTATATCCACTGTATTATGTATAAATAACTTTTAATTAAAAGTAATAGAAAGTACATTTTCTAAATATATGACTTTGTGGACTGTCATTCATTCTTAAATTATTTCCTTTCCTCTCTTTTCACTGTATCATTCAACCTCTTCACACACAAATTTGAAGGATGCCTACTTTTCTTTCAATTTTATTCTACTACATTTTTCATATGTACACAAAGTTTACATTACATCATGGGAAAATTTGGATATTAAAGTTTTCAGAAAACACCAGTGATTAAGAGATAGCATATGGAAGTTACTTTAAATATACAGACATGATGTATGTTACAGAATTCTTTTAATTTCTAATTCCTACAGAAATGTAAATTTTTATAAATGTCATTGTTGTATCATAAGAATTTGTATTTCTAGTCTTAGAATATGACTTCAAATTTGCATATATACATATTCCAAATTTGACAGCTTTGGAATTCTAAGATATGCTAGCTTCCGTATCAGTCACTGAACCATATATTTTAAGAAAAAACTAGAAAAGTTTTTATATAGCCCACAAATTATTTTGGTCAATATGGAGGACCAAGCTGATGTAGGAAGTGTTTCTCCTGTGCTAATTAGATTAAAATACTAGATAAAAGGTTAAAACCCTGATGTGTACGGTAGAGATACAGGTTGGGAGTCAAACTTCTACACTCTATGTATGGCAGCAGGCTAGAAAGGCTGTTTGGTCTGAGGAATACAGTATAGAAGAAGCCAGCCACTCTGGACAAAGGATAGAAAAGAAGTCACAAGGAAGACTAGCACTCCAAATCTGTAGTATTTGTGGAAGTGAGGCTGAATTAACCTGGAAATAGCTTCCAAGGAGCTTGGAAGCACTGAACAGAGAAAATAATATTAAAACAAGTCTTTTACTGGTAAAAGCCATAGAACACAGAAAAATCAAACACAAAACTGGCCCCACAGAGTTGCTTCCATAATTCAGAATACCCAAGACATATAGAAACAACTCACACTAAAGATAAACTTACAATTATAAATTACAAAGCATGCCAGAAAATAAACTGCCAATGAATAAGTATAAGCAGACATATGAATACAAGAATTCACTTTTAAAGACTACATACAACTGAGAAATACATAAGGAAAAAAATGAGTGTGTTAACAGATTTAAAAAGAGAAATACAGTTGAAGCAAGAACAGGACATAATTAAAAAAAAAGTGAATTTGAAATAAAGTACCAAATGGAGATTTTAAATATGAAAAGCAAGGTTAAAGAAGACATAATTAGTAAACTGGAAAACTGAGAAAAAAAAAAAGTATGGAATGATTAACCATTAAGATTCTCAGTTAATTTTAGGGAGACAAGGTAGAGACTCCTTGAAACTTCCCAAGCATGTTATAAGGTTATAAATAATTGTTTTAAAAATCATCTAATTCAACACTAAAATCAGGGTTTCTCTGAAAATCTTTCAAACAATGTTCTGTGCAATTTTCTAATAATTAAACTATATTGAACTCTTCTAGATTGGCAGTTCTCAACTCTAGTGTCCAATCTGTAGAAACAATTCCAATATTTTTTTTTCTGGCCACCTTATTAAAGTCACTTGGCTGCTCTCTGATATGACTCTTGAAACCATCACTATTCCTTTCAAATTCTTCCTGGATCTACAATTTATTTGTCTCTGGTGGCTTCTGACATTTAAAAAATAAATACAAAAATAAAAGTAAAATTTTCTTAGTCTTGTGCCTTTTCCTTCAGGTGACCTCCCTCTTTCTCCGTCCTGTTACAGCTAAACTTATTAAATGAATTGCCTGTACTATTCTTCTTACTTTTCTTACTTCTTCAAACATTCTTCAACCCACTTTCTGCTGTTACTGGAGCCAACAGATATTTTTCAGTTTTTGTCTTTCTTGACCTTTTTTTCAAATGCCTTGAAATAGGTGTTACTTTTTTTTTTTTTTTTTTAATCTTTATGACACATTCTTTTTCCTATCTCCTTGTTCATTCTTCAAGTAAGTCTTTGTTTAACCTCCCATAAAGTTAGAGTTTCTTAATGCTTGGTCCTAAGCTGTCTTCTGTTTATTTTTCCTCTTCTTAATTTTAAGTAAAAGCAAGTTTACTAAGAAAGTAAAGGAATAAAAGAATGACTATTCCACAGGTAGAACAGTCCTGAGGGCTGATGGTTGACTATTTTTATGGTTATTTCTTGATTACATGTCAAATAAGGGGTGGATTATTCATGAGTTTTCCAGAAAAAGGCTCAGCAATTCCCCTGGAACTGAGGGTTCCTCCCCTTTTTAGACCATATAGAGTAACTTCCTGACATTGCCTTGGCATTTGTATAGTGTCATGGTGCTGGCCGGAGTGTATTTTAGCATGCTAATGCATTATAATTAGTGTATAACGAGGAGTGCGGACAACCTGAGGTCACTTTCATTACCATCTGGGTTTTGGCGGGTTTCTTTACCCTAAGCCGTGGACCTATGGCTTCTGTCAATACTTGTATACATATGAACTTCTGATTTAGTACTCCAATCTTGACCTTTTATTTGATCTCCAAAACTAGACATTTAAGTGTCTTTTGGATATTTTCATTGTGGTGTCTTAAAGGCACCTCAATTCAATATGCCCATACTGAACTCACAATCTTCTCTCCATAGCCAAACTAATTATAATATTCTTTAACTAATTCAATTCATTCAGCTCCACAAGCTAGTACTCTAGGTATTATCCTTGACATTTCTTTCCAACTTATCAGTAAATGCTTTCCATCCTAATCTCTGAATTTCTCCATTCCTATCTTTCTTTGTTTATAACTACCACTCTCCCTCACTTGGACTACTTCAATAAGCTACTAATTTCCTTTACCATCCTTTCTTGCATCTAATAATTTTTGCATACTGTGTCAACATGCTTTTTTCAAACTGTCATTCTTATCACACCACTACATAGTCTAAAAACTTTCAATATCTTCCTACCGTTCTCAGGCTAAAGTCTAAAGATCTGTATCATAGTCCCTCCTACTCCACTTTGACCTCATACATTTCACCTCTCAGCACGTACACCATTGCCCTCTGAGCCTCAGCATATCCTTCTTTTACTTCCTTAAATGTACCATTCTTCTCTGGGATACAGACCTTGGTATATGTTGGTCTCCTTATCTGTAATGTTTGGCCGTCATACTTCTTTACCTAGTTAACTCCTACTCATTTTATTAGATCTTGGCCAAAAAGACACCTTTTCAATTTGGAAAGCCTTCCCTGACAACTATATCTGAAATATCTCCCCTACATATATGTCCTCACAGAAACATGTCTTCCTTCATAGCATTTATCATAGTTTGAATTTTACATATTGTGAAACAGGGCTTGATTAACATGTGCCACTCTCACTAGACCTTTTAAGCTCTATGTCTAATACACTATCTGTTATGTAGTAGCTATTCACTTAATATTTGTTGAATGAAAGAGATGTTATAATATATGTTTAATAGTTTTAAAATTCCTTATTTCAAGTTTATTGTATTTTATATAGTGTAAATATATGGTATTCTGATTTTCTTCTTCAACTGGGAAAGAATAGGAAGGGTGATTGCTGGTGAGGTGGGAAGCATGCATAAACCTAGGAATGTTCCCGAGAATGTGTGTGAAATCCTTCTTCATTTGTTATCACAGTGAGAAAAAAATAAAAATAAAAACCAAAAACCTCATAACTGCTACTCTAGATTGCCAACTAATTGTTTATTTCTTTAAATAAAACTAAAATTCCAAGGAAAGTACAAATAATCTTGAGACATATTATGCCTCTTAGGCTAGTCAGCAACATATGACTAAGAAAAGCCACATTTTATTCACTCCATTGTATCCACTGTGGGGTGTCCTAGTTTTAATCTTCTCTTCAAGAATAAGCAAGCTTTTTTGATAAGTAACTATAATAGGCAAAAAAGTAGAACAATCCAGTTCTCCAAAATAATGCCTCAAGTTTAGGGAATAGTCCTTATACTATAGTTACTTAGAAGAAAAGAATATTAGGTACATGGTTTAGTCTAATTACATGAAGATCAATAAAAATTAAATTCATATATATAATATTTACTTTTGCCTTTCCAGCATGATGCAGTGTATAATATTCTAAGGTAATTTAAAAATATTGCCCTATCTGTGGAAATTTGTCATATCTTCCATTTAAATTATTTAATAGTATATAGAATACATTCTTCTTCTGATTAAAAAGGTAATAATTGGAAGAAAAACAAAAAGAAGATAAAACCCCAAATCACATTTTATCCTTATGACCAAGATAACCTTATTTTACACGCCATTTGAATTTTCTTTTGGTGTGTGTGTAATTTTTTTTTGCAAAAATATTACAGTTTATGTATCTTCCCACTGTTAACATTCTACACATCTATGTTGTTTCCTATCCTTCATAACAGATAAAAAATATTAGAATAGAGCAGTGATTTTTAACCAGAAAAATTCTGCCTGAAGGGGACATTCGGCAATGTCTAGAAGTATCATTTATTGTTCTGACGGGATGTGGGAATGCTACTGGTTCCTTGTGTGTAGAGGCCAGTGATGCTGCCACATATTCTATAATATATGTGGCCTCTATACCAAAATTATCCAGTCCAAAATGTCACCAGTGACAACATTGAGAAACCCTATATTAGTGTACAGTATGCAGCACATTGTGTACTATAAACTGATGCTCCAATAAATGGAAGGTGAAATTAAACCTTACACAGCATTGCCATTAATTTATGAAAATGTAGTATTAAATTTCTAATGTACTTTTATGTAAAGATGCATAAAGTCCTTTTTAATATTCCTAAATTCTCCGTGATTTATTCCTGTTGAATAGCTTTTAAAAAGCAATGAAAAATCCTGACATTCAATCCCTAAACATTCAGTTGTGAAAAATATAATTTTAAATTCAGCATTATATGCTTTCATAACACTATGCAGCTCTTCTTCCTAGAATTTATCACAATGTAATTTTACATTGATATGTGACTCTTCCATTAAAGTATAATTTCCACAAGGGCAAGGACCATATCTTTTCTCATCCTTATGTTCCTTAGCATAAGGCCTTACACAAAGTAATATTTATTAAATGAATAACATTAACATCCAGTGTAACATATGCATGGAACATATGAACCATGAAATATGTTCTGAGAAACATTTCATTAGGCAATTTTGTCACATAGAGTGACTTTCTAAGTCACAAACTTAGATAGTATATCCTACTACACATCTAGGATATGTAATACAACCTATTGCTCCCAGGGTACAAACCTATACAGAATGTTACTCTCTTATGAGATAACTATTTTATACATGGTCCATTATTGAATGCAATGTTGTTACAGGACATATACTATTATTATGTTTCATATTTTGGTCATGAAAATCAAAGAATATATAAATAAAATGAAAGTGATAATGTGTATTAATTAAATAATTCAACAGCAACATACATGTCAAATGTTTTACATTAAAAAGAAGGTTCAGCTTAATTAAAATGCCAGAAAATACTAACAGCAGGTATTCATACAACTTACACTTTGTGATTTATATTTAATACAAAAATCTGGTTCACACTTAGTAGTAGTTTTATTTATTTTCTACATTCACTACTTTAGCTATTTACTTTTACTTCAGATACATAGGTACAGAAAACCAACCATTATCAAACACATGAAATATTACTGAGCAAATGAAATATCTTTTTCCTTCGAATCAAGTATTTTATTCTGTTTTGTTTCTTTCAACTCTAGTAGGAATCAAAGACTAAGAATTACATTTAAAGAAGTCAATTACAAGTATTTATATGACTCTAAGCTGATATTTCAGTGGTACAGGGTAAACAAGGAACGCATTAGGTATTTTACGATTATACCTTAATCACTTCCTTATTTTTGTTAAAATTATTTGAGTTTCCTTTCAGACAAAATTTAATATGAGCAAGAGATTTTGAAATTATATCTTTTCCTCAGTAACTGAAAAGCAAATTGAGAGAAGCAAAATAGTCAAGTAGCTAGCAATTAAATTATAGATAATATACAGGAATAAAATTTTAAATCTTTAAAAAAATAACTGCTTCAGAAAGGTGTAAGTGAATTCTCAATTTTGACACTTACTAGATTTTGTGATCTTAGACAAATTATTTAATCTGAGTCTCAATTTACTCATCAGCACAATGTGATGAATGCCACTTCCCTCACAGAACTGTTGTAAAAACTGAGCCTATATATATAAAGAGCATGACATGAGCACATAAAATAAATGTGCTTAAGGTCACAAGCATATTCAGCAAATATAATCCAGAATACCTCAAATTCCTGAGGAAGGCAAAAGCATTTTGCAGCAGTTTTGCTTACTGTTTAAATGATTATACAGGGAAGTAAACAGTGCATTTACTCAATTAATTTCCCTTTTCCTGGCCCAGCAATTTACTGTCAAACTGAAGAGAGGATATAGGCCACCCTGTTTTAGTGATGTAAAATCTGGTACCACTGATGCTACCATTTAACTTCTCTTCACTCAGGTGGTACTAGTTATCAATTACAGTAGTCCTGTCTAAAAATGTGACAAAAATAGACTTGGCAAATATTAATACAATGGTTTACCCACTTATTCCATGGAATATTCTATGAAAAGATATTAGAATCTTTTCATGTATTTCTGTGAAATATACTGATTCTTTATGATCCACTAAAGGCTTTTTTGTTGTTGTTGCTTTTTTGTGGCTATATTGGGAAGGAGGAAGGGAGAGATGACGTAACTCATATTAGAAAGTCAGTATGGAGAGCTGGGTTGACCTGGTCCATATATTTTGGCCAGGCAATGAATGCCTGCAGCATTTCCTGCAGTGAGTGCCTGCAATAACTGAAAATTGATGGCTACCTTTAAGTTCCAAACTAAAGTTTTAAAAAGTAGTTTATTTCGAATTCATGCCAAAACTTTTGGTACTCCAGTGGAAATCAGCTTTACTTCAAAAATAAACTTTGAAGTTTGAAAATAATATTAGAGGTGAATAACTGTGGTCCTAATCACAATTTCCCAAATCACATGTGATTTGCTCCAATGTCTCACAGCTTAGTTTAAGTGTGGCTTATTATAAGAGCAATTTATCTCAGAAAAACATATCAGGGCCTTTAGTAAGGTTTTTTGAAAATCACTTCCACTTCTAAACAGAAAGGAATATATAATTTTTAGGCTTTTACTTGGGCACACAGGAATACTAAAAAAGAGACTGTAGTATTCTATGAGGCACAAGAAAAAAGAGAAGTACCTCAAATTTGCCACAAGGGTGCTGCTGCTGGCAATGACAAGCCTATCATGGGAAATGTTAGGGAGAACAAAACTATCACACACTTCCTCTTTTAAAATTACAACAGACTGCATGAGCCCAGGAATTTGAGGCTGTAGTGAGCAATGATTGTACCACTGCACTGCACTGCAGTCCAGGTGACAGAGCAAGACTCTGTTTCAGAATAAGAGAGGCGTGATGGTTTTCCATGGGAGAAAATATAAGTGAGGATAGTATAAACATATTAAAGGCATTTCCAAAAAGTGACTAGGGAAGGCTGGAGTTAATTTAACAATGTGTCATTGGATGGACAATTTGAAATCATTCCTCAAGGGAAGTGACAGATACAGACTATTAAAGCCGAGAAAGAATATAAGAGAGGCAAGGATGATATGAGCAAGGCTATGTACATGGGAACTAGCAATCTGGATGCAGGTATGCAACAAAAGGTAGAGACATAAGAAGTAATAATAATAATAATAAAAAGATAAATGTGGGTTGGTGGTTCCCTGATACAGGATTTTTATGCTGTGATATGAGTCAATACAAGTTTCAGAGAAGGGCTCCTGTGATAAAAAGCCATGTTCAAGGAAGAGCTGGCAGCTCTGCATAAAACTAACAGAAGAGGAAATAAAGTCAGCACAGCTTTCCCAAGGTTGTTGCTGCAGTCCAAATATGACATGGTGCTATACTAGGTTTTTGGCTGTAGCACTGTGGACAAATGAGCAACAATAGAGATTAAATTTTGCATTTGAAGGAAACTGGAATGCATTGGTTCTTTTGAAATTAATCAGATGGTTCCTAAAAGGTAAAAAATTTCAAAAATCTTACTTTGTTATCTTCTCCATGTATAAGAGGTATTTTGAATTTAAAAGTTAAGGACTCACTTATCTGGTAGTATTAGAAATGTCAGTGTTGAAATGTCAGCAGATGATACATATACAAGTAGATTCTTGTCCCCTTTATGCAAATTCTCTTTACCTAAGATATGGGGAAATTTATAATAGCAAAGGGGGAAAAGTATCTTTTTCATTTATTTGAAATGTCATGGGCACTTAAAAAAAGGAGAAAAGACAAAGGAAAATATTCCACTGCTTCTTAATTTATAATCTGGCGGGAAGAAAATACACTCTAAAATGTAGTACTATAGTTACTATTCAACCTATTAAGTACACACTTTGCTGCTTTGTCTATTGTAAAGTAAAACCCAAAATGAGGTAGGGACTGTCTAAAATAATGCTAGCTAAAAGTAAAGGCATAATTTGAACTTCACCTTTACCACCTTGTGAACCTAAATGAATCAACAGTGGAAACTAATAGAGAAGAGAGATATATTTATGGTCAATAGACTTATAATCATGTTTCAAGAAACCAAGGTTTCTTAAACTGTGACCCATGGATAAAATGTGAGGGGAGAGGTGTTTTATGAACTTGGATAAGAAATAATTACAAACATAATTATCTTCCCTAATCTCTATTTAAAATGTATCATTTCCTTCAATGATAAATGTAGGAGACAAATCATAGCAGTATCAGCACACCTGTGACACTGTCACCAGAAATCAGAGATACTTACAGTGACTGCAGATATCCCCCAATATTATTGACACTAATCATTGCAATGACTTTACAGCAACAATTCGAGTTATGACTAGATCCTTCTATTTAATGCCTGAATAAAGAAGCACAAATATTACTATATCGAGTTTTAATATTTTGAAAACTTTTTCAATGTAATTACTTTCTTTTGCCTGTATTTTATTTTATGCATTTAAAACCTTGTTTTTAAGAAAGTATCTATAGGCTTTAACAGCCTGCCAAAGAGACTGATAGTACAAAAAAGGTTAAGAAACCATGATCTGCATGAAAAATTTCTTAACTACAGTTTATAAGCTGTTAATAGAACCCTTAGGATCAGAGGTGTTTTAGAATTTCAAACAGGTAGAGAAGCTGAATATAATATAATGTCCCAGCACAGTCTAAGGCAGCATCCTAAAATCAAACATATTAATATTTCTTCAGCAAAAATATGAAAACATATGGTAAGTAGAATAAATCCAAGCAACAAATAGTTCAAGTCAGGTTTTGCTGCCAAATACATTCAGACCAGTAAAGGTTTTGCAAATAAGTGAATTATGAAAACTGCTAAACTTTTCATCTTCAGGAGTTTTTGAAATTTGAAACTGTAATATAGGACTGTGGTCTTATTGTATTATATATAAATAAATACACATCTATCTGTCCTGTCCCTTTTCTCAATTTACACCTACACTCTACTCCCTCCCCTTAATTTTGAATAGATTTTTAATCTGCATTATTTAAATTTTCATTGTCAGTAGTTAAGATTTTCCTTTAAAATCTGGTTAGAACAGTTAAACTTGTAGCATAAAACCACCTTATGTCTTTTCCTACAACTCAAAGGAATACAGTGATGAAATTTTTATAATAGGTAATTATCTTGAGTGAGTAATATCTGTTTTAGTGCAAACTAATGTTTCAGACTACGAGTAGCCTATAATATTCTGGGGTCATTCCCTTAGCAACAATTTTTACATTCTATTATATACAACAGATATACAATATAATGGTAATAACTTTATAAAAGAAGAAGCCTGTGTATTATAACTATCCTAGTTATAATAACAAATAAACCAATTCTTTTTCTTTTTGAGACAAAGTCTCACTCTGTCACCAGGTGCCAGGCTGGAGTGCAGTGGCACAATCTTGGCTCACTGAAACCTCCAATTCCCGGGTTCAAGCAATCCTCCTGCCTCAGCCTCCCAAGTAGCTGAGACTACAGGCACATGCCACCACATCCAGCTAATTTTTGTATTTTTAGTAGAGACGGGGTTTCACCATGTTGGCCAGGATGGTTTCGATCTGTTGACCTCGAGATCCGCTCCCCTCGGCCTCCCAAAGTGCTGGGATTACAGGTATGAGCCACCATGCCTGGCCCGGATTCTATGATTAAATGTGAACCTGGTGTCACTTTCAACTCTCAGTTTTGCTATTAACAGAACTTCCTTAGCAACCTTCATAGTATCCCACATTTTTTTTTCTTGTGGCACACATATTAAGATGTTTCTGATTGCCCTAGCCAGGGCAATCAGACAAGAGAAAGAAATAAAGTGTATTCAAATAGGAAGAGAGGAAGTAATATTGCCTCTGTTTGCAGATGACATGATTGTATATCTAGAAAACCCCATCATCTCAGCCCAAAAACTCCTTAAGCTGATAAGTAACTTCAGCGAAGTCTCATAATATAAAATGAATTTGCAAAAATCACAAGCATTCCTATAAACCAATAATATACAGAGAGCCTAATCATGAGTGAACTCCCATTCACAATTGCTACAAAGAGAATAAAATACCTAGGAATACAACTTACAAGGGATGTGAAGGACCTCTTCAAGGAGAACGACAAACCACTGCTCAAGGAAATAAGAGAGGACACAAACAGATGGAGAAACATTCCATGCTCATGGTTAGAAAGAATCAATATCCTGAAAATGGCCATACTGCCCAAAGTAATTTATAGATGCAATGCTATTTCCATCAAGCTACCACTGACTTTCTTCACAGAATTAGAAGAAACTACTTTAAATTTCATATGGAACCAAAAAAGAACATGTATAGCTAAGATAATCCTAAGCAAAAAGAACAAAGCTGGAGGCATCATGCTACCTGACTTCAAACTATACTACAAGGCTACAGTAACCAAAAGAGCACGGTACTGGTATCAAAACAAATAAACAGACCAATGGCACAGAACACAGGCCTCAGAAATAACACCACACATCTACAACCATCTGATTTTTGACAAATCTGAAAAAAACAAGCAATGGGGAAAGGATTCCTTATTTAATAAATGGTGTTGGGAAAACTGGCTAGCTGCATGCAGAAAACTGAAACTGGACCCCATCCTTACAACTTATACGAAAATTAACTCAAGATAGAGACCTAAACGGAAGAACTAAAACCATAAAAACCCTAGAAGAAAACACAGGCAATGTCATTCAGGATATAGGCATGGGTAAAGAATTCATGACTAAAACACAAAAAGCAACTGCAACAAAAGTCAAAATTGATAAACAGGATCCGATTAAACTAAAGAGCTTTTGCACAGCCAAAGAAACTATCATCAGGGTGAACAGCCAACTAACAGAATGGGAGAAAACTTTTGCAATGTATCCATCTGACAAAGGGCTAATATCCAGAATCTACAAGGAACTTAAACAAATTTACAAGAAAACAAACAACCTCATCAAAAAGTGGGCAAAGGATATCACATTTATGCAGCCAACAAACATGTAAAAAAGCTCATTATCACTGGTCATTAGAGAATGCAAATCAAAACCACAATGAGACACCATCTCATGCCAAGTAGAATGTTCAAAAGACAACAATAAAAAGTCAGGAGACAACAGATGCTGAAGAGGATGTGGAAAAGTAGGAATGCTTTTACACTGTTGATGGGAGTATTAATTAGTTCAACCATTGTGGGAGACAGGGTGGTGATTTCTCAAGGATCTAGAACCAGAAATACCATTTGACTTAGCAATCCTGTGTATATACCCAAAGGATTATAATTCATTCTACTATAAAGACACATGCACACGTATGTTTATTGCAATGGTATTCACAATAGCAAAGACTTGGAACCAACCCAAATGCCATCAATAATAGACTGAATAAAGTAAATGTGGCACATATACACCATGGAATTCTATGCAGCCATAAAAAATAATGAATTCCTGTCCTTTGCAGGGTCGTGGATGAAGCTGGAAACCATCATCCTCAGCAAACTAACACAGGAATGGAAAACCAAACACCACATGTTCTCACTCAAAGGTGGGAGTTGAACAATGAGAACACACAGGGAGGGAAATATCACACACCAGTACCTGTCATGGGGTGGGTAGTAAAGGTATAGCCTTAAGACAAATACCTAATGCATGCGGTGCTGAAAACCTAGATGATGAGTTGATGGGTGCATCAAACCACCACGGCACATGTATACCTATGTAACAAACCTGCATGTTCTGCACATGTATCCCAGAACTTAAAGTATAATTTAAAAGAATTTTTTAAAGATGTTTCCTTTTTTAAAGAAAACACATTCATTGCCAAAGAACATGTATATGAGACAGACGGCAATAAGAGAAAAGAGAGGGGAGAGATTTCATAATCCATCAAATTGTTAAAACGGGGACCAAAACAAGGAACAACATACCTGATTTCGAGGAAAATGAGACTAGTATACGAAGACTGAAGTAAATCAGGCCAGAGCAAACACTAGGTAAAAGGCCAGTAGAATTATGCCATGAAAATGAATAAACTAAATTTGAAAACAATATAGGTAGATCTTAGTTACACAAGGTTAAATCAAAACATTAGCCCAAAACAGGGAGCTGTTTATGTAAAAGTCAAAAATAGGTAAAACTAAACATATTGATTGCACATCTGCATGCAAGCATGTATGTGATATAACTAAGGTAACTAAAACACAATAAAACATACACGTGACTGAGGATGTTCCAGTTTTTGTGTTGAGCAGTGGGTTCACAAGACTTCATTCAATCACTAATAAATTTTAAAATGCCAAATAAGTAAAATGAAATAGGTAAAATAAAATACAAGGATCAATGATGATGTTTGTCATGAAATATGGATTAAGAAAAATTTAATTCTGTGCAGATGAGGAAACAAGAAGTGTCTTACATTAGAAAAGTTAACAGGTCTTCATGAAGCCATTCTGACAATTGCTTTTTCACTTTATAACAGCTGACCAAAATTTGAAAGAAGATAAATTAGAAAATATCACACTTAAAGGTTCATTACCTAGTTAATTTTCTTTTCAGCATTATTTTATCTAGTGATGTGCTAGAGACAACTCATACTAACTCATAAAAGCTAAATGTGCACATCTATTCCCAACTCTTCATTGGTAAATTCAGGTGTGGGTAGAGGGTATTTACATGATGGGCATTGGCAAGTATTACAAATTGGGGCTTTTTTTCCCAGGGGAGAAATATTTACCAGCACACTGCTGTTTTGACTCAAGTGTTACACAGAGAAAATTCACAAATGCACAATGAATTCTAACAAACTGAAAACACCAGACTAACCACCATGCAGATGAATAAATAAATAGAATCTTACTAATCTCCTGAATCTTCTTATCATGTTCCCTCCAAGAAAAGTGATCCTCTGGCAAGTGACTTAGTCAACATTACAGAGACAGAGTTTTAGCGCCAGGACTTATTTCTAAATCTGTCTGACTATAATACTACACCATTTTTGTGGCCATTATATCCACTTCTATTTTACACCTTGTTGGGACTCCTAGAGAACAGGATATTTCAACCAGCATCTTCTACAGAAGCACGTATTTTGCAGTGGGAGTTTCTGGTTAGGCACAAACATCACTGTCAGTATACAACAAATATTCCTTTGGAGAACACAGAGAAGGTTAGAGGGAAAATAAGACGTAACCGTGGCTCCCAAAAATGTTGGAGAGCCCCTTTTAAGGACTGTCATGCTCAAAATAAGTAACTCAAGGCGAGAATGAATTTTCTACATAAGAGTTATAAAAAAACAAAAATCCTCTGCAAAATTATGGCAAAGTCTCTTAAAAGAGTGTATGTTTCTCACTCATCAGTGCCACTGTGTTTCTCAAAATTAACAATGCCTCAATTTTTCCCTATTTAAGCAAATATGAAACAATTAACTGAGGATTTGTTCATTATTTAACAGCCTGTTACTCGTAAATCATATATATTTAAAATTCACATTCATTGGTAGTTTGGACTCTGTGCCATGGTCACAGATACAAGTGATCAATTTCTAAAAATTCCTTAGATTCTAAGACTGATGTTAATTGTGGCTGTTCAGTTTTGAAACATGAAAAGAACAATGTACAAGTTGGCATATTAAAGGCATCCTGCACAGTGCCTGGCACATAGATGACACTCATTAATTGATGGTCTTGTCATTCTCCTGATTCACCCAGACTGCTTTTACTTATTTATATATATAACAAAGGGAAGAAGGTTCTTAAAGAATGGATAATCCAAAGGAGTTATATCTAGCTTTGAGATATCTATATATATACACACATATATATATACACACACACATAATTTTCCCCTTTAATCTTCCTATTTATTTAATTAAACCACTTTGTATCCCCTTAGAAAGTTGCCACTGTAAAGGAAGATCACAGGGGGAATACTATTTCAGATGTAAAAGCTGCCAATTCATCTAAATGCAAAAAATTATTTGGTAAGTATAACAATGAAATGACAAGTCACAAGAAGTTCTTGAGAACAGGGATAATACTGGGCATGAAGTAAATAACAATATAGCTTTGTTTCTGGTCAGTAAGACTCTGAAGTTGCATTAACTCCTAAAGCTTCCCCATGCTAATAGAATCCAATCTAGGTACACCTACAGCTTTCACTTTTTTTCCCACTATAAAATGTTCTCGTTCATTTGCCTGCCTTTGAGGGTCTGCCAAACACCAAGTACAAGTGATGGTAGGTAACTCCTTAGCTACAGCAGACTCTGAACAAATAGCATTTGCTTGTTCTCACTTGAGTAGCTTTGTTTATTTACATCTGATATTCATTTATAAGAGACTCAAAAGAAATCACTATTTAAAGCATGTTTATAACATTCAACCAGATGATAGCAATTTCAGAAAGAAACAGAAACAAGGTAGGAAGAGAGTCCATGAGTTACTATGTGTGATAAGAGGATTTTTTTTTTCAGAAATAACATCCTATAACCTCACAGAAAATATTTAAAATATTTTGAAACCCAATGAATAAAAGATATTGGTAGTTTGTATTTAAGTATGTAAAAGGACACTTTTTAAAAAAATTGTGAAACAAGTAGTAATACCATTCTTTAATCCAGTCCAATTTCACAGGTGCTTTATCAAAGCAATGCTAAGATTGTCTCATCAGGATTACCCAGGCTTGAGAATTTTCTGGGATGAAAGGTGGATGCTAGGAAATGAAATTAAGCCTTATTAGGCTGACATGAATTTGCAAAAATGATATAGCCACTATTTACAATCTCTTTTTCTTGAATGAAATATTGGCTAATCTGAATCCAAAAGGATAAAACTGACACATGAAGAGTCACTTCTCTCCAAGGCTGCTGTTGTGCATACATATGATATGCCAAATGATCAGTGAACGATTTCTGATTTTACAACAGAATAACTAGAAAGCCAGTTAAATCTACTATTTCTGCATGTGCTTAAATAAATCTATGACATCAAAGAAATATATCTTGTTTAGGTTTTTTCCTATTTAGGGCATTAGAATATTTGTTTGCATTCAATGTAAGCATGACTGTTGGATTAAATCCAACCCAAAATACAGCAGAAAAAGAGGAGACTGAACTAAGCTGGTTGATTTGATCATGATGGAAGGAAGATACAACAATATGAACAATAGTACTTACTATGTGAAAAGCACTGTGCTAAGAAAATTGCATATAATACCTTCCCACAGTCTTTTAAGACAGGGATTAGCATTCCCATTTTACATATGAGAAAACTGTTTAACATCTCAGAAATGAGAGGCAAAACAAACCTGATCATGTCATACAGCCAGTTAGTTGTAGAACCATGGTTCAACCCTAAATTGATTTGATTCCAAAGCCTTTGTTTGTGCAAATATGTTTAATTATCTCTCTAGAAGTAGTCATCAACAGAGAGAAACAGGCAAGTCCATGTAAATGTCAACGCTGAAGGAATTGGTTATTCAAAATAGATAATTTTACAAATGAGGAAACTGAAGACAGAAAAGTGACATGGCCTATTCAGCATTTGCCATGAAATCCAAGACTTTTATCCGAACATTAAAGAAATTAATTCCTTTCTTACTTAAATATGAAATAATTTACTTCAGAAGAAAGACTATTCTTTTACAAATAACTCTAAAATCAGGTACAACATAAGAGTGCAAACAATTTTTAAGATTCAATAATAAAAGGATAAAGAAATTACTGCAAAATAAATAAAATAAAATATTCAGTAGTTACTGCAAATGATGTAAATTACAGACCTAGAAAAACTGCCACGAGGGTCTGTTAATTTAGGGAAGAAAGCAGTTCACAAGACAATGTCACATTATGCCTGTTGGACAAAATATCTATATGCATAAATATGTATAAATATATACATTACATATATGTGCTTTATATAATATGTGCCTATAGATATGTACTATTATATCTATACATTTATTTGTGTGTATATGAAACTGTATATGTGTCAAGTCTAAAAGAAATGAGGAGATCCTAAAATGTTAAGAATAACTGCTTTTTTGATGCTAGGATGATTAAGATTATCAAATATTTTTATTCTTTTCATAGTGTTTGAATTTTTATAATGAGCATATAGTACTGCTATAATCATATAAGAAAGTTCTAATTTAAATCTGAAAAAACAAGTTGTGTCTGTATTAAAGTTCAGACAATAGGAGTAAGTCTCTAAGAAGTTCTGGTGAATAGATAACAGAGCTAAGCTGTGTGAGTTGAACATCACAAGGTCTATACTTGACTAGTTTTCCCAGGATCAAGTCTGATGACTAAGGAAACATCTCTAAATCAGAACAGGCATAGAGCAAAGTATTCTGCTTCTCTAGACACTGATCTCTTCCAAAAAATCACCCTCATATTACCCTCATACTTTGCTCTTTCCAAATCATTCTTCTACGGTTCACCCACAAAATCCTTTCCAACATGCCCTGGGAATCTCCTTACTGTGGGGATTCTAAGCCTCTTCACAGACCTGCAGATATTTCCTTGCCTTGCACAAAACGTTTTCTTCCCCAGCACATCACTACTACAGCTTTCTCATGAAGGTTGGCTCCTCAGAGAGCATGTTCCTCAGGAGAAAGGAGGTGGTTAGTATCCCACCCACCCACTCATCGCCGAAATTTCTCTTTCAGATAAGTGCTCTTCTACCTCTGAGAAAAAAATAAAACACAAAAAAATTCACATATGGCTATATAAGCTGCTTCTCCTACCCACTGCTGTCCTCGTCTGCTGTCACTTAAAAATGTCCTACCTATTTGACTTTCAAGTTCAAATAGCCTACTCTCTGACAAGCACTACCTAGCCTAATACCTTGTTTCTTTATTTAATCCCTGAATGATGGTGTTTCACAAGCTGTATCTATAAGTCTTTTCATTTTTCACATTACCCACTCTCCTTCCATTAAACTACTCACTTGTCAACCATGACTAGTCAGTTATTATCTAAAAGAAATGGTTTTTCAAACTGTATCTCAGCCCAAAGATCTTCTAAACTCTAAACATATGTATAAATTAACTGTTCAATATATCTACCTATATATCTCATGCCCTACAGGCATGTCAATCTCAACATGTCTAGCATTTCTTACTTCACTGCTCTTCCAAAACTATTCCTTTACAATCCAAGGGAATAGCACCCTCAATTCATCTACAAACAAACAAACAAAAAACCCCTGAATTATTCTCTCTCTCTCTCTCAACCATTATATCTAACTAGTCCTTGCTGGGATTCAGTCTCTCAAATTTGTCAATGCATGGTATCATTTTATGGGTGCAGTCACTCAACCTCTCTTAACAGAATAACTTCTAATCTAACTAGTTTCTCTGACCTTATCTACCTCCCTTCCCACATTCACCCTCCATACTTCTCCCAGACTAAATTCAAAACACAACTTTATCACGTTCTTTCTTAATCTTATTTTAAATTTCCTTGTGAGGTATAAAATGGTCTTTTAGTTTTGGTCTCTACATACTTTCTGTCTTGATATCCAGTCATTAAGTGTCCCCCTAGTCATTCTACTAGTGTTACAAGAACATGCCACTAGTCCCTGAAAGGCCATACACTCTCCTTTCTCTCTTCTCAGCCTTACTTGTCAACTCCTGACTGTCCCACAAGATTTCATGCAAGGACTCTCAGGAATAAAACCCTCATGACTCTCTGCCTTTCCCAGGCAAAGTTTGCTGTTATTCCAACACCCTTCTTTTATGGCACTGGCCAAATTAGGATGTTATCACTGCCTTTATCTGCCTCTCAGCTCTCCTAGACAGCAAGGACTATGTTCTTTTATTTCCTGAGCCCTGAGAAGAGTATCTTATGCACAGAAAGTGTTCAGAAATGCTGAATAAATAAAATATACCAAGAATGGCAAAGCTTTATCCAATGTCAACTTTATGGTTTAAGAATTTTTTTAAAATTTAAGATTCAGAATTCACCTCATAGCAGACTAAAGTTAGTTCAAAACAATTATAATCTTTCTTTAGAATTATGGAGAATGTGATTTGCTTGTGGGGGAAAATGTAGTAAGGAACAACTGGAGGTGACATCTAAGAATATGGGGCTCTCAGCTGGGCGTGGTGGCTCACATCAGTAATCCCAGCACTTTGGGAAGCCGAGGCGGGTGGATCATGAGGTCAGGAGATTGAGACTATCCTGGCCAACATGGTGAAACCCTGTCTCTACTAAAATACAAAAATTAGCTGGGCATGGTGGCGTGCGCCTGCAGTCCCAACTACTCAGGAGGCTGAGGCAGAAGAATTGCTTGAACCTGCTTGAATCTGGGGAGCAGAGTTTGCAGTGAGCTGAGATTGCGCCACTGTACTCCAGCCTGGTGACACAGCAAGACTCTATCTCAAAAAGAAAAAAAGAAAAAAAAAAAAAAAGAATATGGGGCTCTCCTTCCCCAAAGATCAAGATAACAGATATCATTTCAAACGGCTCAGATATGTTGACCAAAATGACTTTCTAAGGTCCCTCACAAACCTGTGAATCCAGAAAATTACCTTTAAATATTAATGGCTGGAGAAAAACTGGAATGAAGGTCTTCTGCACTGTTGTTCTATACATTTCCTTAGGCACATTATTTTATGCAAATATAGAGTAAGCTTCACATACTCTATAATTAGCTAAGTCCACTTTGGTACACAATATCCAAATAAAAAGATTATATAAAAAGAATGGATAATCTTAAGAGACTGTCCCTATACTTTTAATAATAGTATGGCTTGCTTTATGATAACTTCATTACAAAACCAAATTTATTTGATATCCATTTATAAATTCATGTTTCTCCATCTCAACGTTCCCAAATGCTTTTTAAACATAATAGTCTATAAAAAGCATGTTGCAAAATGCCAGAGGTTTTCTGATATCCCCAAGGATTTAAATACTTTTTTGTTATTTAAGCAAAAGAAGAAATAAACAATTTTTGTTTGAAGAGCCACATGTTACCAGAAATAAGGCACCAATATGGTTCTGCCAGTCTCTGAGGAGAATAAATTTTTAGATGAGACAATACTTCATCTTCAGCCATCATCAGGCTCCATTTGTTAGCATTCCAACATTGCTTCTTAACTAGCATCTTCCTTAAAATAGCTAAAGATGGAATTGAAAGGTTTGGCTCCCTAATGATTTTAGCTTCCTTTAACCTGAAAAAATACTTGCCTTCATAATCTTGATTTTTCCACCTTTTAATAGAAATTTTTAAAACTTTCTATTTATCAGATTTGAAATGGTGAAATTAAGGTCTAGTTTTCAAAGCTCAAAATATCCAAATGTTAGGTGATCATTAAATATATGTGGATTTCTGAGAACAGTGGGTCCGCCCTTAGTGATAAGGGTAAATGTAATGAAAAAATAAGTACACCTTTAATAAAACAGCGAGTATTTATCAAATGCTTACTATATGCAAGATAATGTTCTAAAATGGCTATGCTAAGCTGCCTGACCTCTTAGACTTCTAATAATGTGATAACTAATTTAAAACACATTGAGATTTATAAAGCAGACAAATAACTTTTAAACAACAGATTATTTTGCTTAATGTTTTTTAAGTGATCTGCCTTACAAGCAGTGATTTACATGAATTTTTCTTTTCAGCTACATACCGACAGATGATTCAACTAACATTTAGGAAGCTAGGCACTATAATGTGCCAGGCACGGTTCTAGATACTAGGGTTACTGGAGTGAAAATGACAAAACACTCTCTCGCATGATGTTTGCCTTATAACGGAAGAGATAACACACAAGTAAATAAATGAAAAAATATTTTTCAGGATAAGCATTAATTTCAAGATAAGTATTGTACAGAAAATAAAGCAAGGCTAGATGAGGGCTATAAGTAATCAAAAAAGGCCTCTCTGAGAAGATAGCATTTGATCAAAAACGAGAGCCAGCCACGCAGACAGCCGAAGGCCTGAAGGCAGAACTACATCTTAGTATGTAATAACTAGGAAAGAGCAAGAAGACTGGCAGGGTCAAAATAAAGTGAGCAAGTGGGAAAATGATGAAGGAATGGTTAAGAAGATAAGCAGGATACAAGGTGAATCATGAGGGTCTTGAGGACACAGTAAGGAATTTATATTTTATCCTATGGCATATACTTTATATGGCAATGGTAAGCCACAGCATATTTTTATATAGGGGATAACATGATTTAATGTATAGTTTAAAGAACCACCTGACTGCTACAGGGCTGGTGGAGGGTGGGTGGGAAGAATATAAGGGGGCAAGAATAATCGCAGTAAGATAAATCAAGCAGGTGCAGTGGTCTAGAAAAGTGACAATGGTGACTTAATAGTGGTGGAAGATGAAGAAAAATAAATGGATTCAGTACATTTTGAAGATATAACCAACTATATTTGGTGGACACAAAATGTCCACTTTTGTTAGACTACAGGAACTTGCTATTTCAAGGAAGCCTATGGCAACTACGTTGAAGTAAGAATTTGTTTTTATTTCAGCCATAATATCAATTCAGACTTTGACATTTCAGGTTTGTTGAAAGGTTAATATGCCCAGATTATTTTAATTTAGGTTTCTTTTCCTACCTTTATAGGTGAACATGGGGTTATAATGAGGGAACTTCACCTATTACAAGCACTTTCAGGATAAAGACTCAAGAACAAAAATGAAAGTTATTCTAGTACTAACTATATTATTTACCTCAACATCTTACTGATTTCAGTTTTTATCTTGAAAGTTATTCTAGTACTAACTATATTATTTACCTCAACATCTTATTGATTTCAGTTTTGCCTGCACATAAAACTCCTACAATTCTATTGCATTTAACAGTTTAATGGAATGAAGCACACAAATGAAGAACCAGAGTATCTACTCAGATTATTTTTGCAGACTGAAAAAATTTCAATCTCAGTAATATTTTGGCAGCGAAACATTAAACTACGGGGGATCAAATTTTAACTTTATTTCTCCAAAACTAGAAATCTGTGAAATTTTTATTTATTTGGCCTTTGAAGAAAAATAAGTATTAGTATTGAACTAATTTAAAGAGAACACTACTTCAGGTGTGATGGTTAAATGGCAAGAGGAATATAAATAATGTGAAAAATTCACAGAAATTGATAGCTCAGCTAACAAATTCCTTACATATTTTACAGTATATATAAACTTCACTGATATGCCTTAATTTTTTGAATTAAGTAAAAACTCATAGAATGAAGGTCTATAACCTCATAAATGTTTAAGTCTAACAAATGTGAATATCAAAGTTGACAAACTCAGAAATGTAATTTCTTATCAAGAGTACCTAATTTGTTTACTTACTGATTTTCTCTGTGTAGACTAGGACAGCAATCTTCCAGGCAAATTATTGGCTTACAGTTTAAAACTCATGTTTTTTTAGTGGTAAAGAGTTTCAGGATTCTCTTCTTGTATCTTTCCCTTCCTTTCTTCCATCCTTGCTCACACTTGGGGAGGTATAGAGCTTACATGAATAAGGTCATCTGAGGTGTGTGTGGGGGTTGGGGGTGGTGATGATGGTGAATCGTTCATAAATGTCTTCTCTTAATACTGGCTCTGCTGAGAGAGCCTGTCATTGTCCTCACCACTGTGCCCCAGCATCTACTGCTAAAACTTGTGTCCCACAAGGCTTCCAACCCCCATGCCTATCAAATCACCATAGCATGAAGGCTCTTCAAATCCACTGTTTTCCTCTCAGATACATCCTTGTCTCTTTGAGGCACAGAAGTTTAGTTTTCCATGCTTGGGACCACTACACTCTGGGCAGCTGTCTCATGCCCAACCATCTGTATACTTAACAGCTGGCACTGAAAGATGGCATTTCTATGAGACCTGCCATCTCCCCAGGCTCTGGTTTCTTTTATAATTGACAGAAAAAATTACATATATTTATCATGTAGAATATGTTTTGTAGTATGTATAACTGTGAAATAACTAAATCTAGCTAATATATGCATTACCTCAGACAGTTATCATTTTTGTGGTGAGAACACTTTACTTTCACTGTCTTGACATTTTTCAAAAATACAATATATTATTAACTACAGCCACTTTGTCATACAATGGATCTTTTGAACTAATTTTTCCTAACTGAAATTTTGTGTCCTTCAACTGTTATCTCCTCAACTTCCCCCTCCCCCAACTGGTCTTTGCCTGTTGTGTTCTTGGCACTTTTGTTGAAAATCAGCTGGCTATACACGCATGGATTTATTTCTGAGCTCTCTTTTCTGATTCATTGGTGTATGTGTTTGTTTTTATGCTAGTACTATATGGTTTTGGTTGCTATAGATCTGTAGTATATTTTGAAGATGGGTAGTGTCATATCCTCAGCTTTGTTCTTTTTGCTCAAGATTGTCTTGAGTGTTTGGGATCTTCTCTAGTTTCATGTAAATACTATTTTTTTAAAATATGTTCACAGTGCATTTTCTTTTTTTTATTGCATTTTAGGTTTGGGGGTACATGTGAAGAACATGCAAGATTGTTGCATAGGTACACACATGGCAGTGTGGTTTGCTGCCTTCCTTCCCCTCACCTGTATCTGTCATTTTTCCCCATGCTATCTCTTCCCACCAACGGACCCCAGTGTGTAGTGCTCCCCTCCCTGTGTCCATGTGTTCTCATTGTTCAACACCCGCCTATGAGTGAGAACATGTGGTGTTTGATTTTCTGCTCTTGTGTCAGTTTGCTGAGAATGATGGTTTCCAGGTTCATCCATGTCCCTACAAAGGACACAAACTCATCGTTTTTGATGGCTGCATAATATTCCATGGTGTATATGTACCACATTTTCCCTGTCCAGTCTATCATCGATGGGCATTTGGGTTGGTTCCAGGTCTTTGCTATTGTAAACTGTGCTGCAATGAACATTCGTGTGCATGTGTCCTTACAATAGAACAATTTATAATCCTTTGGACATATACCCAGTAATGGGATTGCTGGGTCAAATGGGGTTTCTATTTTTAGGTCATTGAGGAATCGCCACACTGTCTTCAACAATGGTTGAACTAATTTACACTCCTACCAACAGTGTAAAAGTGTTCCTATTTCTCCACATCCTCTCCAGCATCTGTTGTCTCCAGATTTTTTAATGATCGCCATTCTAACTGGTGTGAGATGGCATCTCAATGTGGTTTTGATTTGCATTTCTCTAATGACCAGTGATGATGAGCATTTTTTCATGTTTGTTGGCCTCCTGTATGTCTTCTTTTGTAAAGTGTCTGTTCGTATCCTTCACCCATTTTTGAATGGGCTTGTTTGTTTTTTTTTCTTGTAGATCTGTTTTAGTTCTTTGTAAATTCTGGATATCAGCCCCTTGTCAGATGGGTAGACTGCAAAAATTTTTTCCCATTCTCTTGGTTGCTGATTCACTTTACTGACTGTTTCTTTTTCCGTGAAGAAGCTGTGGAGTTTGATTAGGTCCCATTTGTCTATTTTGGTTTTTGTTGCCATTGCTTTTGGCATTTTGGTCATGAAGTACTACTGTTTTTTAAAAAATTTCTGTGAAACCTATAGATCACTTTCTATAGTAAGGACATTTAAACAAAATCATTCTAATCTATGATTATGAGATATTTTTCCATTTATTTGTCTTTTCTCTAGTTTCTTTCATCAATATTTTATAGTTTTCAGTGTAAAGATCTTTCAGCTCCTTGGTTAAACTTATTTCTAGGTACTTTTTTCTGTAGCAAGTGTAAATGGGAATGTTTTTACTGTTTTTTCAGATAGTTCACTGTGAGTGTATGGAAATGCTACTGATTTTATGTTAATTTTGTATTCTGTAACTTTATTGAATTATTTTATTAGTTCAAACAGTTTTTGGTGGACTCTAAGGTTTTCTACATATAAAGCAATGCCACTTGAGAGGCCAAGGAGGTAAGATTGCTTGAGGCCAGGAGACCACCCTGGGAGGAGACCATCCTGGGTAACATAGTGATATCCTATCTCTACAATATAACAAATTTTAAAAATTAGCCAGATGTGGTGGCACATGCCTATAGTCCTACCTCTTCAGATGGCTGAGGCAGAAGGACTGCTTGAGCCCAGGAGTTTCAGGCTGCAGTGAGCTTTTGATGGCACCAGCCTGGAAAAAACAGAATGAGACCCTGCCTGTAAAAATTAATTAACTAGCTAACTAGTTAATTTCAAAAAGCATGTCATCTGCAAACCGGGACAATTTGAATGCCCCCATTTCAATTTGGATGCATTTCATTTCTTCTTCTTTTTTTTTTTTCTAATTGCTATGGCTAGGCTCAACAATATGATAATGATAAAAAGTGGCATTCTTGTTTTGTTACAAATCTTAGAGCAAAAAAGCTTTCACCTTTCCCCATTGTGTATAATGTTAGCTGTGGGTTCATCAAATACGGCCTGTGTTGTGTCGAGATAAATTCCTTCTATACTTAATTTGTTGAGCTTGTATCACAAAGTGATGTTGAATTTTCTTGAATGTTTTTTCTGTATCAAAAGAATAATATGTTTTCTGATTGTCAGTCTGTTAATGTGATATAACATATTTATTGATTTATGTATGTTAAAATATCCTGGCATCCTTGGGATCAATACCATTTGATCATAGTAAATGATCTTTTTTGTGCTGTTGTCTTCAGTTTCCTAGTATTTTATTGAAGACTTTTGCATCTATGTTCATCAGGTTTATGAGCCTGTAGTTTTCTCTTTTTATTGTATGTAGTGTGTTTGTCTGGATTTGATGTCAGGGTGATGGTGGCATTATAAATGAGTTTGGAAGTATTCCCTCATCTTGAATTTCTTGGATCAGTTTGAGAAGATTTGGTATTAGTTCTTCATTAAATATCTGATAGAATTCAGCAGTGAAGCCATCAGGTCCTAGGCTTTTCTTTGATGTGACACTTTTTATTTCTGATTCAATCTCCTTATCCATTATTGGCTCATTACAATTTCAATTTCTTCATAATTTAGGTTTAGTAGGTTGTATGCATAAAGGAATTTGTCCACATCTTCTAGGTTATCCAATTTTTTGGTATATATTTGTTCATAATAGTGTCTTATGATCCTTTGTATTTCTGTTTTATTGGTTGTAATATCTCCTTTTTCATTTCTGATTAAATTTACTTGAGTCTTCTCATTTTTTTGCTGTTAGTCCAGCTAATGTCTTGTTGATTTTCTTTTCAAAAAACCCAACATTTGGTATTGTTAATCTTTTCTATTATTTTCCTAGTATATATTTCATTGATTTCTGCTCTGTATTATTTCCTTCCTTCTACTCACTTTGGGCTTAGTTTGTTCTGGTTTCTAGTTCCTTGAGATACAGGTACAATGCTAGGTTGTTCGACTTCCGTTCTTTTTTCTTAAGTAGACATTTGTTCACAAACTTCCCTCTTATAATGGGTTTTGCTGTACACCATAACAATTTTTAAAATTTCCCTTTTAATGTTTTCAGTCTTATTGGTTGTTTGGGAGCATGTTGTTTAGTTTCCATGTATCTGTAAATTTTCTAAAGTTCTGCATATTATTGATTTTTAGTTTTATACCACGTGGCCAGAGAAGATACTTGATACTATTTAAATGTTTAAAAATTTCTTGAGACTTGTTTTGTGGCCTAACACTTGTACCATTCTGGAGAATGTTCCATGTGCAATTGAGAAAAAAATGTGTATTCTGCATCTGTTGGATAAAATGTTTCCTATATGCCTATTAAGTCCATTTGACCTAGAACATAGTTTAGTTTGATGTTTCCTTACTGATGGATGATCTGTCCACTGCTGCAAATCAAGTGAAGTTCCCTACCAAGTGAAGTCCATCTCTCCCTTCTGATTGGTTAATAGTTACTTTATATAAGTGTTATTTAAATCTCTAAATATATATATTTAAATGTTGAGTGCATATATATGTACGACTCTTATAAGGATTGCTAAATTGACCTCTCTGCCATTATATAATGATCCTGTTTTCCTCTTTTTACAATTTTTGACTTAAAGTATTTTATCTGATGTAAGTATGGCTACTTCTGATCTCTTCTGGTTTCCCTTTGCATGGAATACCATTTTCTATACTTTCACTTTCAGCCTACATGTGTCTTTAGAGGTCAAGTTAGTCTCCTCTAGGCAGCATGTCCCTTTAGCATTTCTTATAAGACAGGACTGGTGGTAATTCCATTAGATTTTGTCTGGGAAAGCCTTCCTCTCTCCTTCATCTCTGAAGGATAGCTTTGCTAAGTATAGTATTCTATTTTTTTTTTTTTTTGAGATGGAGTTTTACTCTTTTGCCCAGGCTGGAGTGCAGTGGCATGACCTTGACTCACTGCAACCTCTGCCTCCTGGGTTCAAGCAATTCTCCTGTGTTCAAGCAATTCTCCTGCGTTAGCCTCCTGAGCAGCTGGGACTACAGGTGTGTGGGCACCATGCCCAGCTAATTTTTATATTTTTAGTAGAGATGGGGTTTCACTGTGTTGGCCAAGCTGGTCTCAAATTCCTGACCTCGTGATCTGCCAACATCAGCCTCACAAAGTGCTGGGATAAGTATAGTATTCTTGACAGTGTTTTTTCCTTTAACACTTCTACTAAATCATCCCACTCTCTACTTGCCTGTAACGTTTTTGCTGACTGCTAGCCTTATTGAAACTCCCTTATATGATATTTGCTTCTTTTTTCTTGCTGTTTTTAGGATCCTCTCTTTGTCTTTGGGTTTTGACAATGTGACTATTTTATGTCTTGAGGCAGTCTTATTTGGATTGAATCTAATTTTAGATCATTGGCTATCCTTTACCTGAATATTTATATATTTTTCCACGTTTGAAAGATTTTCTGTTAATATTTATTTAGATAAGCTTTCTTCCCCTTAATCTTTCTCTTCTCATTCTTGAACTCCTATAACTTAAAGATTTGCTCTTTTGATGATGCCCAAACTTTTCAGCTCCAAGATAACTGCTTTGATTATAGTAGTATTACTTCACATTATTACATTTCTCATCCTGGTCTCTTATTGTTTCCTTCAGTTTTTTGAGTTGTTTCTCTATATTTTTAAGTGAGTTTCTTAAAAACAGTGATTTTGAGTTGTCAGGCAGTTCACACATCCATTTCGTTAGGGTCACTGGTACCTTATGTCGTCCATCTGGTTAGGTTACATTTCCTTGATTGTTTTTTATTGCTGTTCTCATGCATTGATCTCTGAAGAGTTGAAGCAGGAACTACTTATTCCAGTCTTCACAAACTGGCTTTGTCTGGGAAAGTTCTGGCAGATGTAGGTGGTGCTGTGGTGCCAGAGGCAGTCACAATTAGTGGAGGCTGACAGTAGCCAGAGCCTAATATGGCAGACACAGCAGTAAGGCAGGCCTGAAACCCAGGGCAGATGTCAACAGCATAGTACCGGATTGTGTCACAAGGCTGGGGTCTCTGAGAGCTGCCTGCCACTGACGGCATTCTGGAACCTGAGGCCACTGAAGTCAACTCAGTGGGGGTGTGGACTAAAGACTAAGTCAACCATATAAGCTTAAGGGTGGTTTTAGAGGATCTGTCAGTGAGTACCAGCATGGACCATGGGGCTGGGGGGTTCTGCCCAATGCTGGGTTTTACTGTGTTGGGCGTGGTGTAAGCATCCAAGGCAAAATCCTGTGCTTATTTCTCTCTTTTTCCCCCAAGAAAACAGTATCTCTCTCTGTGTTGTGCTGCCTAGGGTTTGGGGAGGAGTAAGTGGGTAATGAAAAATTGTCCTTCTTACCCTCTTCAATGCATCTTTTTATTATTATTATTATGCTACAGCAAAGTACTATGGGTTTTCACCTGGTTTCCTTAGTTCTTATGAAGATATTTTAGTCCATGGATAGTTTTTCCAATTGATGTATAAGTATCATCTACTGTGTGCCAAACACTGAGCATACCCTCCTCTCACAGACTTTTGATTCAGTTAAGAAAGCTGTCAAATGCAATAAATAGAATAAGTTATCATATGTAGCTCAAACAAATAGGGGTCCATATTCTTAGGAACTAAAATGTCTGAACTTATAGGCCGCAAGATGGCTTCCACAGGTTTAGGCATCGGGTTCTTGTTAAACACAGAAAGAAAAGTATCTGAATCAACCACATCTGTCCCTTTTTTATGTAAGAGAAAGCCTTCCCAGAAGGCCCCAGAAGATGTCTGCTTATGTATCACTGATATGAATAATGCCACACAGTCAATCCTAGATACAAGGGAGACTGAAATGAGAAAAATATGTAGAATTTGTGTCTTTGTTTTTTGGGAAGGATGTCCTCTACAGTATAGGCAGGCAAAGGAGGAGGCTGGAAATAGGTGCTAAGTTAGTGAACTAACAATGTCTGCCACAACTGTATTTGTATTACATTTGTATAGTTCCAAAATTATGTATCTAATGTTAAAAATGCAACTGGGAGAGGTCAACATATGAATCTTATTTATATATACTTAATAAAATGTCATTCATTCAATACTATTGAATTCTATTTATACAGTAGTAAACACAACCTGAAAAGACCTTTTTCTTGTGAGTTTTACAGTGTAGTAGGGTAGAGGAAGATTAAAATATATATTAGGTGGCAATAAGCATTATGAAGAAAAATAAACTGCATTAAGTATAGAAACAAAGACTATAGATGTAGGGTAGTTAGGTCACTACTTTAGAAAGGCTAGTTTAATAAAGGTCTTTTTAAGGAAGTGACATTTGAGTAGAGATGTAAATAAGGTGATGAACTTATGTGGATAGCTCAGGGAAGAGCATTCCAGGCAGAAGAAACAAGAGGTGCTTGGTATGCTAGGAAGACGGTGAGAAGACTATTGCAGGTATATGAGAGTGAACGAGGGGGCAAGTAATCAGTGATGCTATCTGAAAGGGCATAATATCACAGCAGAATATTGTAAAACCACACTTTTAGGGAATCATCGTGGTTAAAAGTGCTGAAGTAACTAACTCTGTCACCCAATTTCCAATGTGAAGGCAACACCAATGACTGTGTATCTGGACACATGTTAAAATGTTTAACTCCAATAACAAAGTTTAGAAATGATTTTAAGAAATCTCAGCTTCATATTAGGTAAGGCTTTCATAGGTTCTATTACAAATATATTATGTCCTCCTCATTTAGGCATATGGCCTGCTAATCCTTGTCATATAGTTGTGTGGAAAATGCTGGATAAAGCAAATTTTATCAGATTTAATTCACAGAGGACCTACTGGAGCCTTTATTATACTGATCTATACTTTGAGTCTTCCAAAAGAAGATACGGTTCATAGAATATTTCTATATTTAATATACCATGAAAACACTTTAAGATTTTGAGAAAAGCAAACTAGGAAATCCTGTTATATGTTGTAGTCTATGTATATTTATTGTGCTGATGGCTCATGTGGAAGAAGGACATGGGGACCCCTTCCTATTCAAATCTATTTGATTCCTGAGTTAATGAGTTCAGAGAGTGAGGAATAAGAATACACAAAGCAAATGCGTATTTCTGTAAATATGTTCAAACCTGTTTTGTTCCTGAGTTTAAATAGGGAGGAATACCTGTATATAGGTGAGTAGTAAATTAGGCATTTAATTAAATATTTGAAAAAGTAACATCTAAAAATATATTTTGTTACATTTAGCAAACAATTGTAATGCCAAGTAGAACTTTTATCATGTTTCTCATTTAAAGTACAGATTTGTTCCCCTGAAACAATGAATTTGCAAAGTAAGCATTTTCAGATGAAGGTAATGCTTTTTTTTTTTTTTTAAATAATTGTTATTTATATCCAAGGAGATATATTTACTAGCTCTGGCATATATTTAAGAGAAAGATAACAGACTCATAACATAAAACATCGTATTTCACAAAATCTCTAATTTAAAAACGTTTCTATCTGCTAAATGAAGCCAAATTAGTAATTCAGCTACCTCTTCAATGTCACAATCAATACAACAGCTTTTAACTCAACTGAGAAATGTTACTTCAAAAGACCATTGCCTTATGAAATAGACTACTTCATTCTTGTTTCAAACCAGACACATTTTAAAAAGCAAGCTTTTCCAAAGGGCAGTATCCAGCAGACGGGAAAATGTAACATGCAGCAAAAGCAGTTACTACCAGGAGCAAAGTAAGCTGTCTATAAAGCTGAAATCAGCTGGGAACAAGAGAGCTGAAAGTGATGATTCTCAAATATATAAATCACTTGGGGAATGTATTAACATGTAGATTCTAATTCAGTAGGCAGAAGGCCTGAGATATGCATGTTTCTAACAAGTTCTCAGGGGATGCTGATGCCACTTGTCTATGAATCCCACCTTGAATAGCAAGCCCTACAGTACACTATTTGTAAAGTACCTATATCTAAGATGCTGTTGGGAAAACCATATACATGAATCAAAGTAATACTCAAATACTTTCCTTTAAAATTTATATTTAACCAGAAGAAGAAATGGTAAATTTTCCAAAAGCAGAATCAGACAAAACACCCATAAAGCATGAGTCATCATTATAAAATTATTCCTCAAAATTATTATCCATTTTATCCACCTTATGTTTAAACTAATATTGCAGAATGATGAAATGAGATTATTGAATGTTAAGAACTTCTGGTTCTCCTTAGGAATGATTTCATGGTTATGATAACAAAAGCACAGGCAACAGAAACAAAAATAAGTTAAGTGGTACTAATCAAACTCAAACAGCTTCTATACACAAAGAAAACAATCAACAGAGTGAAAAGGCAATCTAAAGAGAGGAAGAAAAAGAGATTAACTATATTTCTGATAAGGGGTTAATCTCTAAATACATAAGGAACCCATACAACTTAGTAGTAAAAAATAAATACATAACCCAATTAAAAAATGGGCTAAGGACTGAATAGAAATATTTCCAAAGAAGCCATCCAAATGAATGACAGGTTTATAAAAATTTTGAGGGCAGGCTTGGTGGCTCACACTTGTAATCCCAGCACTTCGGGAGGCTAAGGCAGGCAGATCACAAGGTCAAGAGATTGAGACCATCCTTGCCAACATGGTGAAATGCTGTCTCTACTAAAAATACAAAAATGAGATGGATGTTGTGGCATGTGCCTGTAGTCCCAGCTACTCAGGAGGCTGAGGCAGAAGAATTGCTTGAACCCGGGATGCGGAGGTTTCAGTGAGCCAAGATTGTGCCACTGCACTCCAGCCTGGCAACAGAGCAAGGCTCCGTCTCAAAATAAAATAAAATTTCAGTCACTAATGAACATTAAAACCACAGCGAGACATCCTTACACACCTATCAGAATGGCTATTATCAAAAGAAACCAAAAGACAACAAATGTTAGTGAGGGTGTGGAGAAAAGGGAACCCTTGCATACCATTGATGATAATGAAAAGTGGTATAACCACTATGGAGAAGAGTATAAAGGGTACTTAAATATCTAAAAAGAGAACTGCCATATTACCCAGTGATCCCACTTCTGAGTATTTATCCAAAAGAATTAAAATCAGGATCTCAAATAGATACTAGAATTACTATGTTCATTGTAGCAACAGTCACACTAGCCAAGCTTTGGAAACAACCCAAATATCCATTGATAGATTAATGGATAAAGAAAATGTGGGAGGTACATAGAGTGGAATACTATACCACCTTAAAAAAGAAAGAAATTCTGCAAAATACAAAAACATGGTTGAACACTAAAACACTATGCTAAATGAATAAGCACTCACGGAAAGTCAAATACTGCATGATTCCACTCATATGAGGTATCTAAAATCATTAAATTCATAGACTGTATTAGTCTGTTTTCACACTGCTATAAAAATACTACCTGAAACTGGGTAATTTATAAAGAAAGGTGGATTAAAGACTTAAACATAAGACCTAACACCATAAAAACCCTAGAAGAAAATCTAGGCAAAACCATTCAGGACATAGGCATAGGCAAGGACTTCATGACCAAAACACCAAAAGCATTGGCAACAAAAGCCAAAATGGACAAATGGGACCTAATCAAACCTCACAGCTTCTGCATGGCAAAAGAAACAGTCATTAGAGTGAATTGGCAACCAACAGAATGGGAAAAAATTTTTGCCGTTTACCCATCTGACAAAGGGCTGATATCCAGAATTTACAAAGAGCTAAAACAGATTTACAAGAAAAAGACAAACAAGCCCATTCAAAAGTGGGCAAAGGATATGAACAGACACTTTACAAAAGAAGACATACACGAGGCCAACAAACATATGAAAAAATGCTCATCATCACTGGTCATTAGAGAAATGCAAATCAAAACCACACTGAGATACCATCTCACACCAGTTAGAATGGCGATCATTAAAAAATCTGGAGTCAACAGATGCTGGAAAGGATGTGGAGAAATAGGAACACTTTTACACTGTTGGTGGGAGTGTAAATTAGTTCAACCATTGTGAAAGACAGTGTGGCGATTCCTCAAGGACCTAGAAATAGAAATCCCATTTGACCCAGCAATCCCATTACTGGCTATATATCCAAAGGATTATAAATTGTTCTACCATAAGGACACATGCACATGAATGTTCATTGCAGCAGTTTACAATAGCAAAGACCTGGAACCAACCCAAATGCCCATTGATGATAGACTGGACAGGGAAAATGTGGTACATATACACCATGGAATATTAAGCAGCCATCAAAAACAGTGAGTTCATGTCCTTTGTAGGGACATGGATGAACCTGGAAATCATCATTCTCAGCAAACTGACACAAGAGTAGAAAAGCAAACACCACATGTTCTCATTCACAGATGGCTGTTGAACAATGAGAACACATGGACACAGGGAAGGGAGCACTACACACTGGGGTCTGCTGGGGGGAAATAGGGAAGGGACAGCAGCGGGTGGCGAGTTGGGGAGAGAGAGCATTGGGAGAAATGCCAGATATAGGTGAAGGGGAGGAAGGCAGCAAATCACACTGCCACGTGTGTACCTATGTAACAATCTTGCATGTTCTTCACATGTACCCCAAAACCTAAAATGCAATTAAAAAAAAAGAAAGGTGGGTTAAGCACCTCACAATTCCACATAGTTAGGGAGTCCCCAGGAAACTTGCAATCATGGAGGAAGGTGAAGAAAGAAGCAAGGCACATTGTACAGGGCAGCAGGAGAGAGAGAGAGAAAGGGAAAGGGCCAGACACTTAATCAACCAGATCTCATGAGAACTCACTTGCTATCACAAGAACATTAAAGGGGAAATCCATCCCCAAGACCCAATCACCTCCCACAAGGTCTCTTCCTCAACACATGGGGATTACAATTTGAGATGAGATTTCAATGGGAACATACAGGCAAACAGTATCATTCTGCCCCTGGCCCTTTCAAAATCTCATGTCCTTTTCACATTTCAAAACCAATCATGCCTTCCCAGCAGTACCACAAGATCTTAAACTCATTCCAACATTAACTCGAAAGTCCATTTCCAAAGTCTCATCTGAGACAAGGCAAGTACCTTCCACCTATGAGCCTGTAAAATAAAAAACTAGTTCCTTCCAAGATGCAATGGGAGTACAAGCATTGGGTAAACGTCCCATTCCAAATGGGAGAAATTGGCCAAAACAAAGAGGCCACGGGCCCCATACAAGCTCAAAACCTGACTGGGCAGTCATTAAGTCGTAAAGCTCCAACATCTCTCCACTCAGTGTCTCACATCCAGGGCATGTTAATGCAACAAGTGGGCTCTCACAGCCGTAGGCACCTCTGCCCCTGTGGATATAATGGGTACACCCACTGTGTCTATTTTCACAAACTGGCGCTGAATGCCTGTGGCTTCTCCAAGCTCAAAGTGCAAGCTGTCAGGGGGTCTAGCATTCTGGAGTCTGGAGGACACTGACCCTCTTCTCAGTTCCCCTAAGTAGTGCCCCAGTGAGAACACTGTAGGGGCTCAAACCCCACATTTTCCCTCTTCACTGGTCGAGTAGAGGTTCTCCAGGAGGGCTATGATCCTGCAGCTGGACATCCAGGCATTTCCACATATACTCTGAAATCTAGGCAGAGGTTCCCAAAGCTCAACTGTTTTCTGAACATCCACAGGCCCAACACCATGTGGAAGCCTCCAAGGCTTGGGGTTTGCACCCTCAGAAGCAATGGCCTGAGCTGTTCCTTGGCCCCTTTTAGCCATATCTGGGGCTAGAGCAGCTGGGACACAGGGCATCAAGGCACAGAGCTGCAGGGGGCCTGGGCTCAGCCCACAAAGCCATTTTTCCCTCCTAGGCCTCTAAAAGGGGCTGCTGCAAAGATCTCTGATGTGTCCTAGAGACATTTTCCCCATTGTCTTGGTTATTAATATTCATCTCCCCATAAGTTATGCAAATTTCTGCAGTGGGCTTGAATTCCTCCTCAGAAAATGGGTTTTTCTTTTCTACCACATGGTGAGGCAGCAAATTTTCCAAACCTTTATAGTTTGCTTCCGTTTTAAACATAAGTTCTCGTTTCAGACCATCTCTTTGTAAACACATATAACTGAACACTTTCAGAACAAACCAGGTCACCTCTTGAATGTTGTGCTGCTTAGAAATTTCTTCTGCCAGATACCCTAAATCATCTCTCACAAGTTCAAAGTTCCACAGATCTCTAGGGTAGGGGCAAAATGCTGCCAGTCTCTTTGCTAAGGCATAGCAAAAGTGACCTTTGCTCCAGTTCCCAGTAAGTTCCTCATCGTCACTTGAGACAACCTTGGCATCAGCCTGGACTTCACGGTCCATTATCACTATCAGCATGTTGGTCAAAACCATTCAGCAAGGCTCTAGGAAGTTTCAAACTTTCCCACATTTTCTGAGCTCTCCAAACTGTTCCAACCTCTGCCTACTACCCAGTTCCGAAGTCACTTCCACATTTCCAGGTTATCTTTATAGCTATACCCCACTCTGCTCAGACCAATTCTCTGTATTAGTCTTTTCTTAAACTGCTACAAAGTGTAAGAAAAGAGACTGTGTAATTTGCAAAGAAAGGAGGTTTAAGTAACTCACAGTTCCCCATGGTTGGGGAGGTCTTAGGAAACTTGCAATCATGGTGGAAGGTAAAGGGGGAGTAAGGCATGTCTTACATGGTGACAGGAGAGAGAGAGAGAAGGGAGAAGCTCCAGACACCTATCAAACAACCAGATCTCATGAGAACTCACTATCATGAGAACAGCAAGGGAGAACTCCACCCCCATTATCCAATCACCTCCTACCCGGACTCTCCCTCAACACGTGGGGATTACAATCTGAAATGAGATTTGGGTGAGGACACAGAGCCAAACCATATCATAGATTTGAAAAGTAGAATTATAGTTTCCAGGAGGAGCTAGGCTGGAGAAGAAAATGGGCTGTTGTTAATCAGTGTTATGCCTATAAAGTTTCAGGTAAACAAGATAATAAGCTTTAAAGAGATACTGTATATCATTATATGTATCATCAATGATAACGTATTATATGCTTAAAAACTTGTTGAAAGTAAATCTCATATAAGTGTTCTTGAAATAAAAACCCCACAAAAGTCAAAAAAAAAAAAAAAGGAACCTCAGGGTCTCTTACTAAGGATAGGCTGATCTCCTTGGCCAAAAACGAGATGGCTAGCTAAAAAGGGTATAGTGACAAGTGAAGCAATGGAGGGCAGCAAGGGTATGAAGTTAAGCAACACTACACCCAGCAATAGTCACTTCGAGGAATTTATCTTGAGGAAATCACAAAACTGGAAGTGCACACAAAGAACAGGCATACTGGCCAAAAAGTATAAACTAACAGTGAGCAAAGAAGGGAATTGGCCTACCAGCTGTGGTGGCTCACATCTGTAATCTGAGTGCTTTAGGAGATTGAAGCAGGAGGACTGCTTGAGGCCAGGAGTTCAAAACCAGCCTGGACAACACAGCAAGATCCCTATGTCTGCAAAAACTAAAAAAAAAAAAAAAAAAAAAAAAAAAAATAAGCAAGGTATAGCAGGACATGCCTGTAGTCCTACCTCTCTTGAGGCTGAGGCAGGAGGATCATTTGTGCCCAGGAGTTAGAGGTTACAGTGAGCTCCAATCACACAAGTCACTCTAGCTTGAGTGACAGAGTGAGATCCTGTCTCTAAAAAATAAAAACAAATAATAAAAAAGAAAGAAATTATATAAATTATGACATAACTATAAAATGAAATACAGGAGAAAATGTTCAGAGAACACTGCTAAGAACAAAAGGCTAAAGAACACTAAGTACAAAATTTTTACACAAATAAATGCACATATAGGAATAGTAGACTGTGGATAATTCAGAAAGGTTTTCTTACTTATCTGAATATTCTATTTTGCCTAAAAGAGATAAGAATTGGCTGGGTGTGGTGGCTCATGCCTGTAATCTCAGTACTTTGGGAGATCAAGGCAAGTGGATCACGAGGTCAAGAGATCGAGACCATCCTGGCCAACATGGTGAAACACTGTCTCTACTAAAAATATAAAAATTAGCTGGGCGTGGTGGTGCACACCTGTAGTCCCAGCTACATGGGAGGCTGAGGCAGCAGAATTCCTTGAACCTGGGAGGCGGAGGTTGCAGTGAGCTGAGATCATGCCACTGCACTTCAGCCTGGCGAAAGAGCGAGACTCTGTCTCAAAAAAAAAAAAAAAAAAAAGAAAGAAAAAAAAGAAGAAGAATTACTTTAATAAAAGCAAATAAATATATTTTTCCTCAGCACAAATATATTGGTTTTAGAGTTATATCCCTAAAATTAAGATCTTAACCACATTTCTTTGTATGTAAATTAGTTTCCTTACCTATAAAGACGGGATGAGGCCAGGTGCAGTGGCTGATACCTATAATTCCAGCATTTTAGGAGGCTGAGGCAGGTGGACCACCCAAGGTCAAGAGTTTGAGACCAGCCTGATCAACATAGTGAAACCCTGTTGCTACTAAAAATACAAAAAAGATTAGCTGGGCATGATGGTGGGTGCCTGTAATCCCAGTTACTCAGGAGGCTGAGGCAGGAGAATCGCTTGAACCCAGGAGGTGGAGGAGGTTGCAGTGATCCAATATTGTGCTACTGCACTCAGCCTGGGCGACAAGATTGAGACTCAGTCTCCAAAAAAAAAAAAAGAAAAAAAGGGATAATAGTGCCACCTTCATAGAGTGGGTATAAGGAAGAATATGAACTAACAGATGAACCTGGAACACAGTAAGCTTTATTTAAGAATTGGCTAAGCGTTGTTTGTTTTTTTTTCCTCTCTCTCTTATGATTAAACTGGTATCTGGCTAATGCCATGTCTGATGGGATGTTATTCTTCTAATTCTGCTTTAGCTCCTGCCTCTATTAGTGCTAAGACCTTTGAAGGTAACTAGCCATATGGAAGAGGCCAAATCAGAGCAAGAATACTCTGAAGTGGTCAACCAGCAGGAAAATCAGAATTTCCCAGCTACCCATTATTTTAAAACATGCAATAAAATGGCTTTCCATAAATTGCTGGTAGGAAGGTAAAGTGCTTCAATCTTTCTGGGATAGAATCTGACAATATGTCAATAACCAAGACTTTTAACAATTCTGCTTCTAGGAAATTAGCTAAAGGAAAGTAGAGATATTCAGAACATATTGATTTATATTTAAAGATCCAATTTATAACTAAATTTGGAAACAATCTAAGTTTTCAACAATGAGATATGGCTGTGAAAACACTTCACATATTCACATATTGCAGTCTTATTTGGAGAACATTTAGTGACAAAGAAAATGCTCTAGAATGTTAAATTTTAAAAAACTGAATACAGAACTGAACTTAGAATAGGACCACAATGTTCTTTAAAGACTGTGAATATAAAATGCATAGAATAGTTCACGGAATGTCAGTATTTTAAAAGAAAAAAATAATATTTAAATGGAAATCCTGTGCCAGATGTATTTCCCACATATGAGTGTTCTGGGGACACAGTTTATACTCCAAAAGGAAGGATATAAGTGAAATTGAGTTTATTATTTGAGTCTTTATTCAGATAGCTCATTCATAAACTATGAAAATACATCTAAAAATCATGTTGTTACATTTCTTCACAAGCACTGTAAGTGGCCTTCTCTTAAAATAACATATTTTTCTCAAAAGTGACAGTTTAATGCCTTTCAAGATTTTTTTTCCTTCATCAGATCTGCTTAACATTTATTTAGTTTCGTATAGGGGCCAGGGAAAAATATGAATGAGAAATAAATGGTCAATGCCTTTAAGGAGCTTGTAGTAAAAGCTGCCACTAAATAATTAATGAATTTCTCTTGTGGTTGCTCAGACAAGGGAGAAAATGCCAAGTGGCACGTTTATTTGCTTTTATAAAACAAACAAAAAAACTGTTTTTATCTACACTCTACAATAACACAAACTAAATTTACTTTCTACATTTAAACTTTAAAACACAAATGGAGCAAAAATATTTTAACATAAATTGAATTCAAATAGTAGACTTTATGATCTTAAGTTATAAATTACTCATCTAATAATTTGATTTTTTCATATAAATGAGGAATATATTTAGGAATATACTTTCTCTTAACAGTTCTTCTCTTAAATACAATCCCTCAGAAGTATGACAGATTTAGTATCCCTCATCTGAAATGCTCGGTAGCAGAAGGGTTTTACATTTCAGATTTTTTTGAATTACTGAATTTTTGCATGTATATAATTAGGTATCTTGGGGATAGAACCCAAGTCTACACACAAAATTCATTTATGTTTCATACACACTTTACACTCACATAACCTGAAGGTAATTTTATATGATATTTTAAATAATTTTGTGCATGAAACAAAGTTTTGACTATGACCTTTCACATAAGGTCAGGTGTGAAATTTTCCACTTGTGGAAGCATGTCAGCACTCAAAAAGTTCTAGATTTTGGAACATTTTGGAATCTGGATTTTCAGATTAGAAACTCTCAGCCTATATCACATTGTTAAAGAAAGGTATTAGGGACAATTTCCTTCTAATGCTTGCTCTCAGACAATAAAAAATTCAATAATAAAAAGTCAGAGAAAAAACATTGAGATACTTTTCATTTAGCAACTATATTGGTTTGCTTACATGATTATAGTTTATGGATTATATTATATTGGCTACCTATTGTTACTAATGTTAACTTTTATTAAGTGTTTTGGTTAGATGTTGGTGAGACTGTGGGGAAAAGGGAATGCTTACACACTACTGGTAGGAATGCAAGTAAAGTTCAGCCCCTGTGGAAAGCAGTTTATATATTTCTCAAAAAACTAAAAATAGTACTACCATTTGACCCAGCAATCACATTACTGGGCATATGCCAGAGGAAAGTAAATCACTCTACGAAAAAGATGCCTGCACTCGTATGTTCTTCACAGCAAATAGTGAAGCACAATAGCGAAGACAGAGAATCAACCCATGTGCCCCATCCATCAATAGAAAATGTGGTACATATACACCATGGAATACTACACAGTCATAAAAAGAACAAAATCTGGACTTTGCACCAACATGGATGCAGCTGGAGGCCATTATCCTAAGTGAATTCATGCAGAAACAGAAAATCTAATATCACATGTGCTCACTTATAACTGAAAGCTAAACACTGGGTATACATGGACACAAAGATGGGAACAATAAACAATGGGACTATTAGAGCAAGGAGAGAGAGAAGGGAGGGCAAGGGATTAAGAATTATTTATCAGGTACCATGTTCACTAATTGGGCAATGACGTCATTACAAGCCCAAATTTCATCATCATGCAATATACCCATGTAACAAACCTTCACATGTATCCCCTTAATCAAAGTAAATGTTTGAAATGTTTCCTTAAATGTTTATTAGCTCATTAATAATAGTTTATTCACTCATTAATTCACAGACATCATATAAGGTAGATAGTAGTGATCTTACTCTTGCAAAGAAACTGAGGCACAGATATTTTAAATGTATTATAGTTATTTAAGCAATAGACAATAAGGTTAAGATTAAAATCTACAGTCTGAGTCCAGAATCATGCTCATCAGCATTAAAAATTAGAACTAGAGGTCATCCTTTGAAATCTGAAAGATAAATTAAGGCCTGAATGGACTCATGTGCTCAGAGGGTTAACAAGCATATGGAACCATAAAGAGTTAAACATGAAAGTTTAAAATATTTAGGTAAATAAATAGGTAATTGCTTAAAAAGTGAATTGTTAGGGAAAAAACTAGGATCTATTGAACAATGTCCAGCTTTGATCTGTTCATAATGAATTAGAGAGAATCAAGTCCTCTGGGGTGAAACACTGGGCTTTAATAAACAAGCAATCTTCTATCTTTTGTAACCTCTATTGCCAATATTGTATGAGCTATTCTAACCCAAAGGTAGATCCATTTAAATTACTTCCTACCTATGAAGAATTCAGTAGAGGGAGTGGCAGAGAAGTACTCAGATGTTAGCAGTTATCATAATTATTGCCATTTAAATGTACTTACTAATATCATGGTACACCAAGCACATAACATAAACTGTACAACGGCTGTTTTTATTTGGGATTTCTTCCACATACTCTTCATGATCTTTTTCTGTAAAATCAACTGAAAGAGACTTGTGAATTTTCCTCTTTGGGTCTAGTGAATTAGATTCAGTGTGTTTCCAAAGCCTTCAAAGTTGCTAAGATGATAAAATCCAAAATAACGTGTCCAGATGCTGGAGGAACAATTTACATTGTTTGGTGTTACTTGGAGAGAGGGTAAATGTAAGAGGTGAAACAAAAGAAAACAGTATCTTGCTGTTCAACCTCAATTCCTAGTATTCTGCACCCCTCTGCATTTTCAGGAGCTTATTAAATTTATTATTTTTGCTTTGCTTTTCAAAAACAGCAGTAACTATTGAGGTCCTCTAATGCCAGCTGTGTCATTTAATCATTTCAACAGCACAGCGAGGTAGTTTTCTCTGGAAGAAACACAGACCTTGAAATTGGACAGATTTGACTGGGAACCACAGCTCTGCCATGTCCTAATAGTAGGATACTAGGCACCTTTTTAAACTTGTTGTATCCCAGTTGTTTCATATGTAAAAGAGAAGTACATGTAGAATACTCTAAAATCAGAATTATAGTTTATAAAGAAAGCACTCTATGCCACATATTTTTACATTTACAATGTTGCCAAAAAACTGCCAATCTCTAAAGTATTTGAAGAGATATATTCTAAGCCAAATGTGAGGATTATGACCCATGACACAGCCCCAGAAGGTTCTGAGAACATGTGCCCCAGGTGGTTGGGCTACAGCTTGACTTTATACATTTCAGGGGGACAGATGTTGCAGACAGACATCAATAATACATGTAAGATGTACACTGGTTTGGTCTGGAAAGGCAGGACAGCTTGATGCAAGGGTGCTTCCAGGTCACAGTTGGATTCAAAGATTTCCTAACTGGCAACTGGTTGAAAAAGTTAAGTTTTGCTTAAACAGTTGAAATCAGCGAAGGAAATGCTTGGGGTTAAGATAACGTGAGTTGTGGAAGCCAAGGTTCTTGTTATATTGAAGCAGCCTCCAGGTAGCAGCTTTAGAGAGAATAGGTGGCAAATATCTCTTATCAGACCTTAAAACATGTTACTCTCAGTTAAATCTCTCCTGGATCAGAAAAAGATGTGGAAAGAGAAGAGGCTTCTCTACAGAATACAGACTTTCTCCACAAGAGACAGCTTTGCCAGGCCATTTTGAAATAAATCAAAGAAATATATTTTGGAGTAAAGTACTTCAATTTCTTTTAGGGCCTATTATCTGTCATGTGATGCTATACTAGAGTCAGGTTGGAATTTGATATCTTATTGTTGCAAGAGTCTGTTTTGTCAGTCTTAAGATCTCTTTTTCTCTGTTTCAATGTCAATGCTAGTCAATTGTGTCTGAATTCTAAAGAGAGGAAAATATGAAAAGGCATGTCTCACTCTCTTCCCATCATGGCCTGAATGAGTTGGGGTTTTTGGGTTTGTATGTAGTATGTTTTGGGGTGTTTTTTTTTTTTGGTTTCTTTGAAATCCCATTGACAGTATGGGTCCTTAAACTCAGGGGGCTTAGAATTTTATTTTTGGTTTATAAGAAGAATCCTGATCTATAATGCCCTTTTAAAGATTTTTGATAACTTAACCCTATTTAGCTTTACTAATATTACCTCATAACAGCATTGCTTCACCAAGTTGAAAAGTTTATATGTTTTCATAAGCCACTGTATATAAAAATACTTCCTTTAGTTAGACAGCATATGACTGACAGTCTTTTCACAAGGCAATTTTGCAGTAAGAAGCAGCAGAAGTAAAATTCTGCATATCCTCTGATAAAACATTTTACTTCTAGAAGTTATTCTAAGAAAACAGTCCTGGATATACACACAAATTTTAGCTGTAATGATGTTCACTTAAACATGTTTAACAACTGCCCAATAATTGAACATATTTTCACACAACAATTCATCTTGATACTATTTGGCTATTTAAATTTTTATAAGTATATGCACAACAATTATTGAGAGAAAAGTAGGTTTCAAAATAACATTTGGTTCAATTTTTTAAAAAAGGAGTGATAGAAAATGTACACAAGTGTGTAATAATAGGAAATTTATAAATATGTTAACAGTAGTTACTATCGGTGAAATCACAGTTGATTTATATTTCTTTTTACTTCATTTTTTTTTTTACCCAAAGGCTATATGCATTTTTATTTTTTAAAACTTATATTAGGTTCAGGGGTACATGTGAAGGTTTGTTATACAGGTAAACCCATGTCATGGGAGTTTTTTGTACAGCTTATTTCATCACCCAGGTATTAAGCCCAGTACCAAATAGTTGTCTTTTCTGATCATCTCCCTGGTCCCACCCTCCACTCTCAAGTAGAACCCAGTGTCTGCTGTTTCCTTGTGTTCAAAAGTTCTTATCATTTGCCTCCCACATATAATATCCTCCAGTTCCATCCATGTTCCCTCAAAAGACATGATCTCATTCTTTTTCATGGTTGCATAGTATTCCATAGTGTACATGTACTACATTTTCTTTATCCAATCTGTCACTGATAATTCTATGTGTTTGCTATTGTGAATAGCACTGCAATCAACATTTGGGTGCATGTGTTTTTATGGTAGAATGATTTATATTCCTCTGCATATATACCCACCAATGGGATTGCTGGGTTGAATAGTAGTTCTGCTTTTAGCTCTTTGAGGAATAGTCATACTGCTTTCCACAATGATTGAACTACTTCACACGCTCACCAATAACATATAAGTGTTTCCTTTTCTCCATAACCTTGCCAGCATGTTATTTTTTGACTTTTTAATAATAGCCATTATGACTGGTGTAAAATGGTATCTCATTGTGTTTTTGATTTGCATTTCTCTAAGGATTAATGATGCTAAGCTTTTTTCATATGCTTGTAGGACGTGTGCATGTCTTCTTTTGAGAAGTGTCTGTTCATGTCCTTTGCCATATTTTAATAAGGTTTTTTTTTTCTTGTAAATTTAAGTTCCTTGTAGACGCTGGATATTAGACCTTTGTCAGAGGCATAGTTTGCAAAAATTTTCTCCCATTCTGTAGACTGTCTGCTTACTCTGTTGATAGTTTCTTCAGCTGTGCAGAAGCTCTTAAGTTTAGTTAGATATGATGTCTCAATTTTTGCTTTTGTTGTGATTGCTTTCGGTATCTTTGTCATGAAATCTTTGCGTGGTCCTATGTTTGGAATAGTATTGCCTAGGTTATATCCCAGGGTTCTTATAGTTTTGAGTTTTACATTTAGTCTTTAATCCATTTTGAGTTGATTTTTGTATATGGTATAAGGAAGGGGTCCAGCTTCAATGTTCTTCATATGGCTAGCCACTTATCTCAGCACCATTTATTGAATCAGGAGTCTTTTCCTCATTGCTGGTTTCTGTCAGTTTTGTCAAAGAACCGGTGGTTATGGGCATGTAACCTCATTTTTGGGCTAATCCGTTCCTTTGGTCTATGTGCCTGTTTTTGTACCACTATCATTCTGTCTTGGTTATTGTAGCCCTGTAGTATAGTTTGAAGTTGGGTAATATGATGCCTCCAGCTTTGTTCTTTTTTGCTTAGTGTTGCCTCGGCTATATGGGCTCATTTTTGTTTCCATATGAATTTTGAAATAGTTTTTTTCTAGTTCTGGAAAGATTGTCGTTGGTAATTTGATAAGAACAGCACTGAATCTGTAAATTGCTTTGGGCAGTATGCCCATTTTAATGATACTGATTCTTCCTATCGATGAGCATAGAATATTTTTCCATTTGTTTGTGTCTCTTTTGATTTCTTTGAGCAGTAATTCTCATTGTGGAGATATTTCACCTCCCTGCTTAGTTGTATTCATAAGTATTTTATTCTTTCAGTGACAATTGTAAATGGGATTACCTTCCTGATTTGGCTCTTGGCTTGGATGTTGATGGTGTATAGAAATGCTGGTGATTTTTGTACAATGATTTTGTACCCCGAAACTTTGCTGAAGATGTTTATCAGCTGAAAAACCTTTTGCACTGAGACTGTGGGGTTTTCTAGATACAGAATCTCCTGCATTTTTAAATAATAAGCCTGCATTTTGCTGTACTGGACCAATTGTAATAAGGACCAAACAGTTAACTATCATAGAAATTTAGTTACATAAATCTAGTATATGTATATTACATAGGCAGACTAGATTTGTAAATATATCATTAACCTATATCTTTATATCTTTATTATTATATAAATCTATAAATATGTGTACATCTGGTTATATTAATATAAATTAGTTATAAAGATATATATATATAAACATATAACTAGAGATATAATCTAAAAGTGAAAAGGTGTGAGTAGATTTTTAAGGCACAATGGTAGCAGATATAAGCACAGACTGCTATAAGAGAGAAGGAAGAAGAAAAGGAGAAAGTGCCATCAAAGAGAAAAGCATTAACACAGTAAAGCAGTGTGGACAATGCGATGAGGTAAGTGCTGTATGATTAAGCATTTGTGATTCATGCTTCCTGTTCTTGGTTTATTGACATCTAGATATGCTGATGGATATGTCATTTAAGCATTTATGGTCATTGGAGTAAAAGGAAACAAGGCACACCATTTTTGTATTAGTACAGCCTTAATTTTCACATCTGTAAAATAAGACCATACAGAAAGCATATTCTCAGAATAAATTAAAACACTGAAAAGTACCTTAAAAGATAAGATTATTCAATAAAATGTTACCATTATTATTTATCATGTTTTAAACCAATCTAATTATTGTACCAGGGCCCTACCTCCGGCTTGGTTAATTATTAAAGTCCATGGACTTGTCCTCAATTAGTAACCAGATTATCAGCAAGAGAATATAACCTCGAAATCCCTGCTACTCTTTGTTTAGAACATTTTCTCTGCACTCTAGTAAACACTACATCCTTCAGTACAACATCACTTCATCAGAGACTATGTTTGGGGCCCCTAAACTCCAGGGCCATCTATCCTCAGGTATCCTGTACTTCCCTTATTACAACATTCTTTACACAATGTAGTATTTACCTGTTTAATATCTTCACTAACTGACTGTGAGCTCCCTCTAAGGAAGAGGACATGTCTGTTTTGCTCTCTGTTGTATTTCCAGTGTTCAGCATACAACCTCATATAACATAAGTACTCAAACATTCTCTAGATGAATGGGTGAGAGCTAGATACCTTGATAATCCTTTGGTTCCTTGCAGATCTGGCATAATGCTACAAGCTTACATTTAAAAGCACTATAAAAACAGGTTTCCAAATTTTATTTTTCTCCTTACTTGTAAACAGTAAAGTTATTGAGAGTATATTTCACTACGTCAAATGTTTTTATTAGGGCTCAAAGGAGATTATCTCTTAGAAGTGCCAAAAATATTAATTTCTCAAACAACTAGTTTTTATTTCATGGACACCAATTATCAATTTGTTTTCTTTTTGTACTGACTGTGTAAGTTTTATATACTAATCTTATCTGCAGCTTCATTCTATTTTAGGTAATCTTGCTTGTCCTTTCCCAGATTTCCTCTCTTAAAAATATAATGTCTTAAATCTTTCAAGGAACAAATCAGAAGATATAAATAATTAGATGATAGCATCAAATTCAGCCCGAATTATAATACTTTGTGACTGAGACAATTCTTCTGGTAATCTGATGACTGAATAAACTGCTAAGAATGATGAATTTTTAGTTACTAATATATTCCGTTAGCACACTTCTGAATATTTCAGATTTGAAATAAGCGTTTTTAGTAGGACATTTCTTAAATTCCACCTTGGCTTAGCTTTCTTGCCACTTCTGTTTCTCTCCATCCCTAGGGATACTATGCTACTTAAGGCCTTCACCTGACTAAATTCCACTTTCTGATCTCGTAGTACCCAGGAAATTTGTCCTCAGTCTTCACAACATACCCAAAATAGTGATCTCTCTAAAATGTAAGCCTGCAGTCAGTGCCCCATTACCCATTCAGGAAAAGTGGTAAGATTTCAATACTGGGGTTCTCTATCCTAGAAAACTTTGGAATTACAGGTAGATGCAATATCACTATAAGAATAGCTATTTTCAAAAAATGAATGTATAAAACCTGTCTCAGAGTATGGCTACCTTGGCATATGTATATATTTATCATAAGGGGGAAACAGTGTTATTTATTTATTGTAATAAAAGAAAATTCATGCTTATTTTAAGTATTTGGTAGAAAAAAAAACTTTGTAAATCTTTGACATGTTTTCTTGCAATTTTTTTGATTGTAATCAATGACTGTGATAGAATTATCTGTAAAGACACTCTTACAGCCTGTTTTGGTGTTTTACATTTGTTTGTTTGTTTGCCTGAGACAGGGTCTTGCCCTGTTGCTCAGGCTGGAGTATAGTGGCATGACCACGGCTCACTGCACCCTTGACCTCCCAGGCTCAAGTGACCCTCCCACCTGAGACTTCTGAGTAACTGGGACTACAGTGTATGCCAACACACCCAGCTAATTTTTTTTATTTTTGTTTTTTGTAGAGACTGGGTCTGGCAATGTTGTCAGGGCTGGTCTCAAACTCCTGAGATAAAGCAGTCCTCCTGTCCTGGCTTCCCAAAGTCCTGGGATTACAAGTGTAAGCCACCGTACCTGCCCCTTGCTTTGTTGCTTAACATTATGGCATAGACCTTTAAAGGAATACCTTAAACAAAAATGTCATGTAGAATTAAGGTTAAATAAGAAGGGGTAACTGCCAATTGGAAAGCCCAACCACATAAGATTATGAATTAGAAAGTCTACAGTCATAGTATTGTCACTGACCATGTTAGTAAACTTTATTCATTTATTTTTGAGATGAAGTCTCACTGTGTCACACAGGCTGGAGTGCAGTGGCACCATCTTGGCTCACTGCAACCTCCACCTCCCAGGTTAAAGCAAATCTCCTGCCTCAGCCTCCCGAGTAGCTGGGACTACAGGCACAAGCCACCACATCTGGCTAATTTTTGCATTTTTTTTTTTATTAGAGACAGGGTTTCACCAAGTTGGCCAGGCTAGTCTTAAACTCCTGACATCAAGTGATCTGCCCACCTAAGCCTACCAAAGTGCTGGGATTACAGGCGTGAGCCACCACACTTGGCCAGTAAACTTTAATTAGTCTTTAATTAACAGAAAAAAAAATTCTTGCTAATATAATAACAAATGAGATTTATTTCTTAGTTTCTGTGGACAAGGTAGTAAGCACAGAGAAGAAACCAAGCCAGCTGAATTAAGCATGTTGCACAAGAGCATATAGCTAAATTACCAGGGGAGTTAGGACTCCAATCTCAAACTACTGACACTTCTAATTCTCTTCCAATATACTATACTGCCTCTTTCCAATTACAAGCCATGTGGGATGATAAGTTTTCTGAAACAGATCAGGGCATTCATCTGGAATGCTAGGAAATTATTTAGGGAAGTGAGTCTCAACTCTAGTGGTGGTGAAGAAGAGACAGGCACAGTGTTCCTCTCCAGTTCTAACATTCTGTGACTCTGCAATCTTCAAAAGGTTATTTAATTTTTCTTTTTCTTTTTCTTTTTTTTTAAAATGGACCTCACGCAATAAAGAATTCAGGGCAAGTCGACAGAGTAAGTGAAAGCAAGTTTACTAGGGAAGTAACGGAATAAAAGAATGGGCACAGCAGACAAATTTTTGTTTTCTTTCAACTCCCAATCCTACCAGTTTCCTTCACAGGTTTTGTCATATATTACTCAATACACATTGGTCTAAAGTTTCTTCTCAGAGGCTTGTACACAATTCTCAGGATAATTAAGAAAGAATGTATGTAATAGTCCATAAGCAAAAGCTGTTCCTTTTTGTCATCTGTAATTAAGTTTCTCAATGGTAATTATTATTGATTTGTTATTATATTAATTTTTAATTTCTTTCATTTCTGGCTTCCTTAAAAATTATTTATCTTGGCTGTTGTATTTGCTATACAGCCCTATAACTTCTGAAATCTAACCTGCCAGTGCATTCTAGACAGTCCTGTTTGCCAATAATTTTTCATTTTTTAGGCTTCTTGACTGTCTAATGCTTTAAAACTTATAATAATATAATAACTATAGCTACCAATGATTGAGTACTTATGTAAGATCTGTGTGTTCAACATTTTGTAAACATTTTTAAATTTAGTTTTACCAACAATGTGATACGTAATATACATTTTATTTTACCTAAGCCCCAGAAAGGGTAATTAATTAACCTAAATGATTCCCTTGCCAGTGCTGTGCAATGTCTACCCAAAAAGCCCATGGCTTAAACCAACTTAACTATGTTGCTTCTCATTATGGACCTCCACAGCATAATGAAATCATGAGATAAAATGAAAAGTAGAGGATGGAGCACACTAGTTAAGAGGACAGCTTCTTAAACCTCATGGCCAGGGTTTAATTTCAAGCTTCACCACTTACTAGTTTGGTGATCCCAGACAAAATAGCTAATTTCCATCTGTAAAACAGCAATAATAAAGTAAGTACCTTACAGGTTTCTATGAACATTGATCTAAAGGTATTGGAGCAGTGCCCGGCACACAGTAGATATTATGAAAATGTTTATTGTTTTTGTTAGTACTGCTATTATCATTATTATTACCATTCTTTGACTTCCAAGTAAAAATATTTTTGAAGTCAATCCTTTAGAGGTGGCATACTATTTAAGAAGGTTTATTCAGTTTCATTCATCAATATCAATCTTAACGACTTTTGACAGATGTGGTCTAACAACACTAAGGAGAAAATACTCTCCTAAACTTTAACTCAAGCTGACTTTAGAATAAACATGTAAGAGTTACCAAGTCTGGCTGCACACTTGGATTAACCAGGGTGCTTTTACAAATTGTTTGGTCACTTGAATCCAGGAGTTCAAGGCTGCAGTGAGCTATGATCACACCACTGCATTCCAGCCTCAAATCAAACAAACAAACAGAAACCTGTCTGGGGCCTATCCCAGATTCATAACACTTAGAATGTCTGCAAAAATTGTAAAAAACTCCCCTAGTGATTCTGATGCAGCTGGTTAACAGATGAACATTTGAGAACCACTGCACTGCACGTTTCTTTAAGGCATAAAGAAGCCAATCCAAAGAGTTTAAAATATCCGTCTCTTCCTTAAATATGTTCCTAAAGTAAAGCTCTACCAAAAGGCTACAAATATAAACCCCTATGCTCTGGGACCCTTATAAAGGTAAAACCATTACATTCTCAGTATTTATTACTATCCAATAGATAGGAAACTTCTGGCACTTGCTTTCACAACAATTACTATTAGGTGCCAACCAAGCAGTCAAAGATGTTTGACTTCTCAATTGTGTAGTCCTGAACTTTAATAAAATCTAAGTGTTATTAAAAAGAAAAATATCCTAACACAAAGACTGGTCACTTAAAGGGACATGCTCCTATAATTTCAAGTGTGCTGAGATGAGCATTAATCTTTGACTCATACATATCTGTAGTGGCTGCAAAGGCTTTTTGCTCTGGAACATTGCTTTCTATCTTCCATAACCCCGATCATAAACACATTCACCTAATCTCGGTGAGACGACAGCACTGCATCAAGGAGATGACACAGAATTCTCCAGAGCTTGCTGGTAGAGCAAAATCCAGTAATTAGCTTCTGAGTAAGAAGAGAATCTTAAAAATGTCACAATACATACTATTCCCCTATTCCTGACTGGCTTAAAGGCTAACTCAAACTTCTAGCTTCAATATTTCACATAATGATTTGAGACCTATATAACTAGTTAACTGACTGAAAGAGAGCACAACCCTTCCTTATCAAACTCAGCAAGTGTATGGCATCTATTTTACATTAAATTTACACCATTTGAGGAGAAATTAAGAGTGTCTCGTACACATAACATAGTTTATTTCAAATAACATGAGGAAAACTGGATTTTCAGGGCACTTGGCTCATTAATAAGTGCAAAAACTTCACATATACAGGCATCCCAAATGAAATCCATTGTCTTTGTCATTAATACATCTCTGGTCTGTGACTGTCATTATTTCTATGGTCTGGAATGGACCCTAGCAGTCTGAAGGTCTTGGCATACCTTTGTGTTACTTGGATGTTATTTATGTACCAGGAAGATGTGATTTATTATCTAATGTTTCTTCACTCAGAATCCTGGCTCCAGGCAACACTGCGAGGTAGGACAATATTATCTTTAGTGCCATACCTTTTACCTAAGCAGAACTTGCTTTTATGCGGCTTTTTCTTTTCAGAGCCCACTAAACCTTTTCAAACAATGCCTTGTGCCTTTTACCTTTTCTTGACCCAACTCTGCCATCAAAACTTAATTGCCCTTTATCCTACTCAGATAAGACCCAATGGACTAATATGATCATTTCTGTCAAATTATTATACTAATGTTGAATACATAATTAATCAATTATACCTCCTAGAACACATACTCACTTTCAGAATCCCAGGAAAAACTAGAGTAGTGAGTAATGTGGAAATTCCAAAGAAGGTGAGAGAAAACACTAATTTTTCTAGAAGCTGTCAAGACCTGTTAAGTAGTAGCAACCTCTTCTCTTTCAAGATTGGCCTGACTCAAGAATCCACCAAAACCATCTGTGATAAGCAGAATAATACTTTACTCCCTCCCCTCAAAGGGGCTCACATCCTAATCTCTCAAACCTGTGAATATATTATGTTAGATGGCAGTGGGGAATTAAGATTGCAAATGGAATTAAGACTCCTAAGCAGGTGACATTAAAATAAGAAGATTATCATGGATGAAGTAGGTAAGTCCAATGTAATGACAGGGTCCTTAAATGAGGAAAAAGAAGACAGAAGAGTCAGAAACAAAAAGATGACATCATGAGAAACACTCAAGCAGCTACTGCTGGCTTTGAAGATGGAAGTCGTGCATGAGCCAAGGTTCAGACAGACTCTAGATGCTAGAAAAGGCAAGAAAACAGACTCTCCCCCCGTGGAGCCTGCAAAAAGGAATGCAATCCTGCTAACACTTTGATTTTAGTCTGAAGCGAACCATTTCCGACTTCTTACCTACAAAACTATAATAAATCTGTGTGTTTTAAACAACTTAATTTGTGGTAATTTGTGACAGTGGTAAGAGCAAATGACCACACTACCAAAGTACACAGAGGGTGCTAGTACCTTCATTTCCTTAAAATAAATGCTTGGCATTTATTCCACTGGATTATGCTGCTGCTTTATAGAAGTTGCCTCATTTGTATTTCCTACTGATTAGGCAATAACCTAAACAGACTATCAATAGTGGCTACAGATAGAGGGATAGAGGGGGAAAAATTCAGCAACCAGAAACAATTTAATGTACAATGCAAAAATATCTTTAAATGTTTTAATAGTATAAAAAAAGGTGTAATTACTGAGAAGAAGTCATTGACTGGTATGACGTTGTTCCAATCACTTTTAATGAAAAATAAAAGGATAATTTGTCAAATCAAGAAAACTCTGCTAAATTTCAATGTATATAAATGGTTCACTGTAACCTATTAGCTAACATCATTTCACTCTACTCTACCAGCACTCCAATCCACACTGAAGCACAACACTTGCTACTGATTTTATCCTGAATTTAGGGGAGATGCCTACTTTCAGAAAACTGCACAAGCTACATGAAACGTAAAACCAGAATAGATGATGTGTGTAACCCTAACCCTTAAAAATAAATTATCCCAAGCATTAACCCAGAGTACCTGTTTTATTCCCTCTAGATAAACATACAATAAATGTCCCTGAAAAGCAGTTTAGCAACAGCATTGACAGATTCTTAGCTACAGACAGATTCACAGCAAGAGAAGGCCTTACTATGATTCTCGAAATCATTTCTCACAAAGCACAAAATCTCTTATTTTTGGTTATCAAAAGAGTAAAATATACCAAGCCATATTCTGTCCCAGTACATGAAATTCTTAGATGGAAAACATTATTTTGATTGTTTTACTCTAGGAGGGAATTTGGTGCCCTCTAGTGTTGAAAAACAAGATGATCCATTTCACCTTTATAAACTAGTACTTCAAAGAGTCACAAAAGCACAGAATTTTTTTTTTTTTTTTTTTTTTTTTTTTTTTTTTTTTGGTATGAGCCACTGCGCCTGGCCCTTTAAGACCTCTCATGGCACTCAGGAGCTTGGTGGGGTAAGAGGAGAATGCCCTCAGTTTAGGGTGGTGGCAAGAATTTATTTTGTTTTATAATTCAAAAGGGATTTTTTTTTTTAAATTTTCAAGATTGGGAACCAATATATAAGACATCTTAATTACTCCCCCAAGAAAGTCAGGGGCCTTAATACTTTTCCATCTAGGCCCAAATCAGAGGTCTGTTTTTTTTTTTCTCTTCCAAACTTACCTTTGTAAGCCGAAAAGAATCAGTAAAACTTGCCACCAACAAACTTTTTAGGAGCAGTATTTTAGTTTGCCACTCCCAAAGCCCTTGTGGGTGAGGGAGATGTTGGGAGATAAATGTGTGCTTATATGAAAATCAAAAGACTATTCATCAAAATGTTAATGGTGATTACCTCTGGATAGCAGCTTACCTACTTCCCTTATGCTTTTTCTTATTTCCACATTTTCTACATCGAATTTCTTAGGTAGCAAAACAACAACGAATTAATGTTTAAAGACTGATTAACTGGTTTCTTCTTCAGAAGCTGAGTATAAACACTTGCTCTCATCTCCCCATGACCCATGACTGAGAGAAAGAGCACAGTGGCCCTGCCTGGCAGCATGGACAGCACTCAGGGAAGCATGCAAGGGCAAGGGTGGGACAGTCCAGGACTCCAGGTGTATACTCTACCTTGAGCAGACCAATTCAGGAGGAATTACTGGGGAAATGCAGAATCATTTCCAAGTCTTTTCCCACCCTACCTTCCAGTCAAGCCATTAATCTCCACTTAAAGCAGTCACTCACTCCTTCTTTTAAACATTTATTTATTTACTGTACAAAAATATTTACATCATCAGCTGCAACTACCTGGCCCTTTCACCTGGCCTGACGAATCTGCAGCAGGGCTTGGTCTCAGAATTTAAGAGTTAAATACCATATTCCAGGACAGCACAGATATGTAATTACTTTTTAGGAGAAAGTTTTAGGAAAGCTGCAGCATCTCACACCTATAATAACAGCACTTTGGGAGGCTGAGGTGGATGAGTCGCTTAAGTCCAGGAATTCCAGACCGGCCTGGGCAATATAATGAGACTGCATCTCTACAAAAAATACAAAATAACTTAGTTGGGCTTAGTGGTGTGTGCCTACAGTCCCACCTACTTGGGGGGCAGAGGTGGGAGGATCCCTTGAGCAAAGAAGGCAGAAGTTACTGTGAGCTGAGATCACACCACTGAATTCTAACCTGGGTGACAAAGTGAGACCTTATCTCCAAGAAAAAAAAAAAATGATAATAGAAAGTTTTGGTCATGATTATTCAATTTTGATTCTGATAGATTATTTAAAAAGCACTGCTGTGAAACTGGGCCTCTTAGATAAATAATACATGGCTATATGATCTGTTGGACATTTTCCCTCTAGCTTTATGAAAAGGAGAACAAAGGTAAGTAATCTAAGATTTTGCAGCAAAGTCATGAATAAAAAGGGTATAATATTAGGGTAATATGACTTTTTAATGATTTTTTTATGTTTTTAATGATTTTTTTATGTTTTACAAAATATTAGAGACATAAAATAGAACAGAAGACAACATCTGCGATAATACTGCCCAGCTTAAGAAAGAAAACATAGTAGCATTCCAGATTACATTCTCCTTCCCCTTCATAGACAACGATTCTCTTAAATTTGGCATTTTCTTTTATTTTTGAGACAGGGTATTGTTCTGTCATCCAGGATGGGGTGCAGTGGTACCATCATGGCTCACTGCAGCCTCAACCTCCTGGGCTCAAGCTATCCTCCCACCTCATCCTCTCCAGTAGCTGGGGCTACAGGCTTGCACAACAATGCCTGGTTAAGTACATATTTTTTGTAGAGATGGGGGCCTCACTATGTTGTTCTAGCTGGCTTTGAACTCCTGCGCTCAAGCAGTCCTCTTGCATTAGTCTCCCAAAGGCTAGGATTTCAGGCAAGAGCCACCATGCCTGGCCAAATTTGGCCTTTTAATGATTGATACTTAAATATATTTTTCAGTTTTCAGCACTCCGACACTACTATATTGCTTCTAATATTTAAAATTAACTTTAATATATTACTTTGTAAAAATGAATTCTAGGTGATAATTACAGTTGGTATGCTGAGCCAAGGAGAAGATTCCAGGTACCTTCCCAGTTTGGGGGCACATGGAAGCTGATATTGTGAGATCTCCACATGTCAGAAGAGTAGATGAGATTCGCACTTCCATGTGGGACAAGTTTTAAGGAGGTTTAAACAGGACAAGGAAGGACTGCCAGCAAGTGACTGTGGTTTTAAAAATGGGTGAGGGCAGACATGGAACAATGAGAGAGAAAAACGGGTTGGCAGTGTATATCTTGTCTGATGTGGTAAATAAAGCAAAATGTGCAGATGTAGAATGAAAAGAGTCTTTCCTATGCATAAGGCCAAAAGAACTGAAGGCATCACCTAGTTCTATTCATCAAACACAGTTGGCACTAAGCTCAGACCAACATGGTTAGTTCCAGTTTTCTGTGTGTGTTACTTCTCTGAGACTAGCTCATTGATGATTCTGGTTTTTTTCCCCAAACAAGCTGGCTTTACAGAAAACTTAGCATCTTATTCCTTTTGGTCGCTAGTAACATACTGGGTAATTTATTAAAACAAAAAATTTATTTATTCATACAGTTTGGGAGGCTGGCAGCCCAAGATCAAGGGACCAAATTTCGGCGTGGTGAGGGCCTTCTTGCTGCATCATCACAATGCAGAAGGTGGAAGTGCAAGACAGCAAGCTAGCTGAAAGGTGCATACAGCCTGCTTTATAAGGGCTTTACTTCCATTAATGAGGAAGGGTGCGCAGGCCTAATCAGCTTTTAAAGCCCCATCTCTAGGCAACATATGAATTTTGGAGGTGACATATTCATAGGCAACATATGAATTTTGGAGGTGACATATTCAAACCATAGCACTTGGGAAAGACAGCATGCATGCATCTTTTCTGTTCTCCTACCTGCCAACTGACATTTCCCCCGAGTTCCTGAGGCGGTCAGTGCTCCTTTCTCAGACCTTTCCTATTCTCCAGTGACCTAATAGCTCATGTAAATCAAGTAATAAAAGTAAAATGCCTCCCACTGTACCTAGCGTACTGTAAAGCTCACTAAATATTAACCTGCTGTCATCTCACCACTACAACTTCTACCTAACATTCTCTCTTTCCCCTTTGCTTATAAGCAAAATTCTCATTCTCTCAATACCAGGGAAAGAAAACTATATGAATGAACTAAACATTACTTGGACATAAATATTTATACCATTTTACCATGTGCAGGGACCTATATTAGGTATTGGACAGCATAAGATCAAAATTTTTTCTCTCTCCCAGTATGGTTCTTTATATACCATTCTTGGCCTGGCAACCAATGAAGTCAGCTGTCTTTACCTCTATAACACCCATCAGAATTCTCTTTGCTGCTGTTAAGGACTCTATCAACTCAAGTCTAAACCTCTTTTAATTCCTTTTTGTTGACCTCTCTTCCTTTCACTAGTTTTCGACCCTGGATACATATTGGAATAACTTAGGATATAAATATACACGTGCACACACACACTCACACACACACACACACACACACACACACACACACAAACACAGCCCAGCCCAGACCACCTGAAGAATAATCTTATAAGCCAATCATGCTTGCTCCTTTGTGACTAGAATTCTCAGTTGCATCTCAAGGTCCTGGCCAAAGCAATCCCATATTAAGTAAACTGTTGTCCAAAATTAAAATTCTCTATGATATGGCATTTCTGAAAATACTCAAGAAAATGTTAGAGGGCAGACTCCAGAAGCTGGAAAATGGAAGGAAAAGATTCTATCATAGAGCCTCCAGAAGGAATACTGCCCTGTCGACATACTGAAATTAGCCCAACAAGGCCCATTTTCCAACTTGTGACCTCCAGAACGATTAAGTTGATAAAACTGTGTTATTTTAACATATGTTTATAGTGATTTGTTATGGTAGCAATAGAAAACTAATATGGATATGTAAGTGTGACAATTAGTTTTCCTCTCTGTTACAAAACATTCCCAAGTTAACATCAACAGTGATAACTGATGTTGATAGCATGTATTCTACTAATAAAGAATGGCATTTTATCTCTGTAGTCTTCTTCTTGAAACCCTTGTGAACAGAAGAGAAAATATAGCAGATTTGTTTTAACTTACAAGGCTGGTCTTTGTCTGTCATCCAGAAACTTCAATTTTGGGAGAGCTCCCATCATCCTAATTGACAAGAGCATCTCACTGTGCCTAAACTACAATACGATTTATACTGAACATCTGTTTTCCTTCTTAAAGTCTGGAATTTTGGTATGTGCCAGACAGAAGGTACCTATATGACCAGCTCCCAGTAAAAACCTTCCTAGTGCACAGCATTTCACACCTGTTGTCAGAACTTACTGTTGGGGGGAATTTAGCACACTCTGTGTAACTACATGGGGTGAGAACTCTTAGAGGAAGCTTGTGCCTGGTTTCCTACAGATTTCACCCATGCACGCCTTCCCTTTGCTGATGTTGGTTTGTATCCTTTCGTTGTAACAAAACATAGCTGAAAGTATGACTTGATGCTTAGTACTATGAGTCCTCTTAGTGAATCATCGAACACAGGAGTAGTTTTGGGAACCCATGACACAACTGATAAGCCCAGTTTAATCATGGAGAAAGCATCAGGCAAATCTCAGTTGAGGGGATTTTTACAAAATACCTAACCAGTACTCCTCAAAACTGTCAAGGTCATCAAAAACAGAGAAAGTCTAAGAAATTGACATGACAATGATACATGACAACTAATTGTTATGTAGTATCCTAGATGAGATTATGAAACAACGAAGAAAAGAACATTAGGTAAAAACTAAAGCAATCTGAATAAAGTATAAATATTAATCATAATGTATTTATATTGGTTTTAAATTGTGACAAATGTATCACACTAATGTAAGATATTAACAAACCAAGAGACTATGTGTGGAGCATTTGGAAACTCCCTGGACTACCTTCACATATTTTCTATAAATCTAAAACTATCCTCAAATAAAAAAGACTATTTAAAAATACTTGAGCATCTATTACATACAAAGTACTGTGCTAAGCATCAGAAAATTCAGATCTATATAATTACTTCAGGTAAAGGCATTATCAATCATATGTTATTTGTTCCACACCTACTCATTTACCTCTATGTTAGCAGAAATAAATAATTAAGATACTTTGTTTTATTAACTTGACTGCACATTTATATCTTATTATTCTACTAGAAGATGACTTCCTAGAAGATAGAAACAAATTAGAATTATTAACTTGTTGAGCATGCCCTAGATATTTTTGCATTCACAAAATGAAGAGAGTAATAAACTTATACTGAAATAATAATTTAGCACAAAGTAGAGTGAGCAATAAATACTGAACTACTTCAATATATGACTAAAGGTCATGATGTTCTTTCAATCTCTTAACTGTCTTCTTTACTAAGTGACTATTTCGTGATTTTCTATGTTTAACAAAGCCATGAAAAATGTGTATTACATGCTCAAAATTGTCACATTTTCATTACTGAAGCTTTCATTTCAATAACCATTAATTTTCTGCTTGAGGAAAAGAATGGGGAATAATTCTTCAATATTTGGATTACTATTATAATTCTACTGCATAGACAAATAAATATTTGGAGTATGATTTGTGTAAGATTTTAAGAAATGAAATATTAAATGGGCTCTTTTAAAAACTGTAAAATTTCAAAATGATATCTATATGCAGATCCATGAAAATGAATTTAGTTTCTTTGTGGAAGATATGTCTTTGCTAGATAAAACCGAATAAGCAGGTCTTTAATATAATTTGTGGGCTTCTATTATCCCCAGTGCCTAAATCACACCCTTTTAATAATACAAGTCATTTTATTCATTTAGCTCACTGAAAATAATGTAACAGAATTACTGTAGATGACTCAGTGATTTATTACAAACCATGATATATGGTCAATTATTTTAAATTTTCAAGTACAATAGTTTACAGACACATAAGGCAAACTCCCTCCTTTCATAACAGCTTCCTGTGGCCTTAAAGAGACGTTTTCTTTTATTCATATTAAATAGGCCCGAAGGTAAGAAATGCCAATACAGTAGAATAAAATGCTGCATAAAAAGAATTATTTAGAAATATTAAGAAATACTATGCAGCTATACTAATGGTAGCTTTATTTTCACTCGATTCAGAGAAAAAAATGTTTTGCCCTAGGATTAAATTTTTTATTAATTTCCTCAAAATGCTGATATATTGGCCATTTACTGATCACACTAATAACTTAGATAACCTAGATGGACCAAATGAAGTTTCAAAAGAAACTAGAAAAAGTTTTAACTGCATTAAAATAAAAATGCCACATAATAAAATTTATAGTACACAGCTAGTGTAGTAAAGGAAATTTATAGCATTAAATGATTAGGTGAGAAAAAAACCTCAAATCAGTAAGTTTCTATTATAAAAATATTATAAAAGGAGGACAAATGAATTCAAAGCAAAGGAAGCAAATAAAAAGAAGAAATATGTAAATATATATAAGTATAAATGAATTTTGAAAACAGTAAAACAATTTTAAAAACAATAAAAACAGAAACTTAAAACTGTTCCCTTGAAAATATCAATAAACTTGATAAACCTCTAGCAAGACTAAAAATAAGGAGAGAAGCTATCATTATCACTATTGAAAAGAAGTTATTATAGACCCAACAGATATTCAAATAATAAGAAATAAGAAATACTATGAACAATGTTACACATGTAATTTTGACAACGTATATAAGTCTTCAAAAACAACATCGAAATTTACTCTATATGATGTAGATAACCTGGATGGTCCTATAATTCTTATAGAAACTGCATTCATATTTAAATATCTTTCAACAAAGAAATCTCCAGGCTCAGGTAATTTCACTAAGAAACATGTAAGTAAAAAAATGTTATCCTCAGCCGGGCACAGTGGCTCACGCCTGTAATCCCAGCACTTTGGGAGGCTGAAGCAGGCAGATCAAGAGGTCAGGAGATCAAGACCATCATGGTCAACATGGTGAAACCCCATCTCTACTAAAAATAAAAATTAAAAAATTAGCTGGGCGTGGTGGCACACACCTGTTGTCCCAGCTACTTGGGAGGCTGAGGCAGGAGAATCGCTTGGAACCAGGAGATGGAGGTTGCAGTAAGCCAAAATCGTACCACTGCACTCCAGCCTGGTGACACAGTGAAACTCCATCTCAGAAAAGAAAAAAAAACATTATCCTCAATATTTTCCAGAAAATAAAAAAGAGACAACTAACTCATTTCATAAGGCCATCATTACCCTGGTACCTAAACCAGACAAAGATATTACAAAATTAGAGACAATTTCAGACTAATATTCTTCATCAACAGAGGCATAAATATTCCTCAGAAATGATTAGCAAATAGCATCTAGTAATACACAGAAAGAATAATATAGCATAACAAAGTGGAGTTTATGATGGGAATGCAAGACTGTCTCCGTATTTGATAGTGAATTATTATTGATACTGAAAACACATGATCATATCAACTCATACAGAAAAAGCATTCTACAAAATTCAACATCCATACATGAGAATACTATCAGCAAACCAGAAACAGAAGAAAATTTCCTCAACCTGAAAAAGAGTACCTACAAAAACCATACAACTAACATTATATTTACTAGTTAATAAATGGTTTTCTGCTAATACCAGGAAAAAGACAAGGATTTCTGCTCTCAACACTTCCATTCAGCATTTTACTATAATGAAGAATTGTAAACTGAAATTTAATAAAACATTAGCACTTAGCAACAGCGTTAAAAAGAATATTTAGAAATAAATCTGACAAGAGATGTCAAGAACATATACTCAATAACAAGATACTAAGTCAAAACAAAAATAGTGTTTTTAAACATTAGCAATGTACAAATGTTAAGTCACAGATTTTTAAAATAACAATAACTCCTCTCAAAAGAAAAATACTTAGGTATAAATCTAACTAAACATGCACAGGTTCTAAACTGCAAAATACTGATGGAAGAAATTAAAGACTTAAATAAAGAGAAAGACATACTATGTTCATGTTACTACGAGAGTCAACATAGTAAAGATTTCAATTTTCCCCAAGTTTATCTATAGCTTCAATATAATTCCAATCAAAATCTCAACATGGATGTTTTAGAAATATAAACAGATTGACTTTGTTTTATATGGAAAGTCAAAAAATTAAAACAGCTAAACCAATTTTGAAAAAGAATAATAAAGTCACAGAAAAAAGGGAGTACTAACAAAAGTAAAAGATTAAAGATGAACTGTACAGAACAGAGTCCAGAAATACACCCATTCATTTTCAGACAACTGATTTTTGACAAGCCTACAAACACATTTCAATTGAAGGAAGGACACTGTTTTCAACAACTGGTGCTGAAACAATTGAGCATCTCTATTTAAAATAATATACCCCTTAGCTTAAACTTCACAACTTATTAAAAATTAATTTAAAATGGATCCTAATTCTCAAGGTCAAACTTAAAATTATAAACCCTTTTGCAAAAAACCATATGAGAAAATCTTTGTAACCTAGAATGAGGCAGACTTCTTAGATATAACAACAAAAGCACGATCTATTAAAACTTTTGAGAAATTGGACATCATAAAAATTAAACAGGTTGGCTCTACAGGAAAAAAATGAAGAGACTAAAAAGAAAAGCAGCAGACTGAGAGAAAACATTTACAAATCACATATCCAATGAAAGACTTGTATCCAAAATATATAAAGAACTCTCAACAGGAAGAAAATAACCCAATTAAAAAGTAAGCAAAGGGTTTGTTTCTGTATTTTTTGAAACATGTTGGAGTGGCTGGAGTGGACTGGTGTGATCAAAGCTCACTGTAGCCTTGGTCCTGTGGGCTCAAGCAAACCTCTCACCTCAGCCTCCCAACTAGCTAGGACTATAGGCACACACTACCATGCTGAGCTAGCTAATTTTTAAAAAATTATTATTTCTTTGTAGAGGTAAGGTCTTGCTATGTTGCCCAGGCTGGTCTTGAACCCCTGAATCAAGCAATCCTCCCATCTTTGCCTCTCAAAGTGCTGGGATTATAGGCATGAGCTGCCACACCTGGCCCAAAAGATTTGAAGACACTTAACTAAAGAATATACACAAACGAAAAATGAGTATATATGTTTAGCATCTTTAAGGAAAAGCAAATTAAAATCATAATGTGATACAACTGTCTACATATTTGAATGACTAAAATCTTAAAATATTAAGAATACTAGTGCTTGCTTTCAAAGATGCACAGTAAGTGGAACTCTCTGCTGCCTGGAATGCAAAATTGTCCAGCCATTCTGGAAAACAATTTGACAATTTCTCATATAAGTAAATATATACTTACCATATGATCCAGCAATCCCACTCCTGGATATTTACCCTAGAGAAATAAAAAATTAGGTTCACACAGAAATATGCACATGAATGTCTGTAAAAGTTTTACTCATAATTACCATAACCTGGAACAACCCACTTGTCCTTCAGCAGCGGAATGGATAAACTGTGGTTCATTCATACAATGGAATACTACTGAGCAATAAAAAAGAACTATAAATATATGCAACAACTTTCATGAGTCTCATAGGCAATTTTGCTGAGTAAAAGAGGCCAGCCTCAAGGTTGTATACTATAGGATTCTATATTTTAATATTATATTAATATTTTACATTATCAAAAAGACAAATAATGGAGAACATATTAGTGGTTTCAGGAAATAGGGATGGGATAAGCCTATAATTATAAAGGTATATAGCACAAGGGAGTTTTAGGAAAATATTCTATATTTTCACTACTATATCATTGTAGTGGTCATTATATAGACCTTTACATGTGTTTAAGTCAGAGAGCTGTTATGCTGAGAATTTTATTGCATGATAATTTAAAAAATAAAAATGAAAAACAAAAGGACTATGCTAGATAAAAAAGAGGTTTGCTGGTTAAATGTGGCTCATTGTTATGTTTTTCCCCAAAGTAGATGCTCAATTAACTTTTGCCAAACAAAACTCTGAAAATTGGCTGTAATGTCTGCTTCAATATCAATCTCATTTACATCCCTAAGATTCAAATATTTAAATAACTTTTTGTACTGTCATTAATACTTTCTATCATGGTATAGATTACTGAAAGCTATCTAGTTTACAAGCATTTATTAAAAACCTAAAGTGAAAATTAGAAATCCAGATATATTAACCAATTATTTTAAACATAAAAAAACTATGATTATTAATAGTAACTTTTACTTTACATATTGTATGTTTATTCTCATTTCAAAACGGGCAAGATCAATCTGTACTGAAGTCATTACTCAAAGGCACAGTATCCCAAACAGGCATTTCATAAGTGTTTACAGAATTAATTAATCTTTATTAAATAGGGAATGAGCTGCATAGCTATGCCATTAATTTATCTCAGATATTAATTCTTTCTAGGATTTGTCTTTTTGTTTGAAATAGCAAAACAGACTTAAAAACTGTAATTATTCTGGTTCTAACTATGATGTATACTTTTATCACTAACACAAAATTTCTGTGCTGCTGTACAATTTAAAATTTTCTGTGCTAAATAAACACTGGGTATTTGTTTGCCTGTAGCTTCTGCACTACCAATCAAACCTAGAAGGATCCTGCCATGTCACTTCCTACACTGACCTGTGACAACAGGCCTAAGACTCATTAATTCTGATCAGTTAGCTAAGCTATATCACATACATGTGAATGAATAAAAACAACTTCATCTATACAAAAAACAAACAAACCCACATTAACTTTGCACCTGCTTTGCTCCAAACTGTGTAAAAGAGTTTTCCTATGATGGAAAGTGATCAGTAATGTAGCTGAGGTTTTCAAAAGTACCTAGCCTAAGAATTAAACACATTTTTAAATTCTAATGATGTTATTTGCACGTATTTACAGTACAAAGTGTAATTTCCATACTTATTTTACATTTCTATTTGCTAGAGAATTATTTTAGAGCCCTCCACATTACATTAATCATTTTGAAGATATTCTTTCTGAATATTCACTTAACATCTGACCATCTCCAATTTACCTAGGTATAATTTCTCAATGAAAATTTTGAATTTTACAGCTTCAGTTAAGTTAAACTATGAAGTGTATTATAATGATGCTAAAGCACATTCATTTTTTACATTCTGTAATATATACTTTGATGTCACATTACACTATCACTTGCAAACAAATCAAAGTGCATTATAGCAACCAGGCAAAAAAATAAAAAAAAATCTATAAAAATAATTATACCATATAACTGAAAGATTAAAAAACACTCAATCTGAAGCATTTAATGCAGTAATTTTATTTTTTTTGAATCAAAACTAGAATCATAAGCCATGAGTTTACTTAACTACTTTAGAAAAAAAAAAACTATCAAGTTGCAGCTTTCTGTATTTTAGTTCTGTTAACATACAACACACTGATTAATAACACTATTATGATAACCAAATAATAAAGGCAATTTGTAAAAAAAAAGTTTATTCAGAAACATATTGGTTCAAACTTTTAAATTTTCATGAGCATCTTAACCATTGGCTTTAACTGCTTTCCATAGCACCTAATATTTACTCCTCAGTTCCTTCATACATCCTACTCTGGAACATATTACTATGGGTATTAAAGTAGATCAAATCATAGAGAAGCATAGTCTCCTACAAAATTACAATAAAGGTAAATTACCATTATTTATAATTTTCACAATTTAGCATAGTTAATCATATTGAGATCATGTGAACTCATAATTAAGGCTCCTTGAAATATCCATTTGAGCTATTATAAACAGGATGAAAACTGAATGACTTTGGCACCTGATTGAATTTAGACAAACATTTTTTCAACCCAAAATTTAAAAAAAGCATTTTTTCAACCCAAAATAAAACCACTGCAAAACAATCCTAACATGTAATACATTTAAAATATAGTAAAACAATCCAGTATTACTTAGAGATTAATATGCCTTTAAAATACTAGCAGAATTGGTAAAAATTGCACAAAAGAGCTTTTTTTCTAAACATGCATGAAGCATAGACAGGGTTATACATACCAATTATAATATGGCTGCATAATTATTGAGTACATTTAGAGAGAAATAGCATTTCAAGAATTATTAAAACCAAGTGTTTGTTATAGAGGTGTTGAAGGTTAGCTCCACTACCCAAACTCCAGTATTTATAATATAGATTTTTTAGTAAACTCTTTTGAAAAATATTACCTGCTTCTGAAGCCATCTTTCACGCCTTCGTTGTTTCCGTCTTAGATTCTTCAACTTGCTCCTTTCTCTTTTATTGAGTCTCTGATTAATGCTGCCCAGTGAAAAACTCACTGGGTTCAGGAAGTCCAGAGGGGAGAGGTGTTCTTCTTGGTCTGAGGCCTCCAGCATGCTCCTGCCAGCTGAGGGCAGGTCCATCAGGAAAGTCAGGTTGTTAGTATTAGCATGGTCAGAGTACACTGAAGAAGCTTCTAGACCACACTGAAATTCTCCTCCTCTTTGTGTCTGGGTCTCATGGGGAGCCACTGAAAATCTTTGCAGCAGCATATTAGGATCAAAACTGGATGGATTCTGAAAGGAACAGCTATTTTTACCAGATTGTAAAGGCAAGCCTGAAAGGTCAATAGGCTGTGTTTCATTTAGTCTGGAATAGGCAGTAGTCTTACTATGTACTTCATATAAAGTGGGTAATAAAGTCAGTTTCTCACTGATGTTCAGATCCAAACTATGTGATTTTCTATGAAAAGCTCTTGTAGTGCATCTGCTAGTCACAAGCTGGGGAACAAAAAGCTGGTATTTTGGTTCTGATGCTTTAGAGAGCAGTTTTTCATTCTTCATCTCAAAACATGTTGATCGCACCTCTAGGCAGAGTGCTTCTGTTAATCTTCCAGGGTCATTATTATTTTGGGCCATGTTTAAAAGCCTGTGATTTCTGTTTTTGGAGCTACCACCTGTCAGAAGAGCTTCCTTGTCACAACCTGACTGAACTCTAGGATGTGACAAGTATTTCAGTGATGGTCTCATTAGTCCGCCTGCCTGTGCTGGCTGATAATCGGTGCGGCTCTTAGAGAGATGTACAGCTGCAAGCTGGCCGCAAGAACATTTTGGAGTGCTGACAAAATTAAAGCCCCCTAAACGGGCCCCACAGAAAGGGCAATTCAGTTTTCCAACTGTCCACTGGGCCTACAGGTAATAAAGAAAAATAAAGACAATACTTTCATTATAAAGTAACCAAAGAGAATTTTTTTTTAAGACAGACACATAAAAGGCTAGCTTTCTGTTTTCTGATTAGTAGACTGAACAGCAAAGAGAAACAAGCCTTCCAATAACTAAAGATAAGTAGCGCCAAAGTTCTAAAATGATAATGTATTGCAAATCATACCAATCCAAACAATATTCCTAAGAATTCTAAAGGAGTCTCGTAAACAATAGGTTGAATATAGATACAGTGTGAACTAAAGAAAAATATGCTATGGAACCAGGAAGCAAATCAGTGGACAGAGCTTAATTTGCAAGTAAAATCTCACAGGAAAGTGTCTGTTTTGATACACTTCTTGCATACCAAGCACTGTGGGAGGGAACTTTACTCAACCAACAGAATAAAGCTCTTCCTGGCTTTTTACATACAACCAAAAGATACTGACTGCATACATCAGACAGTTCATTTTCTATGCTTAGATTGGAAATTAATAATGATCTTAAAATTATCTTTTCAACTGAGATAGTGAAATATCTGCAGTGTCCTAATATATTTTGTTAAGTTATAAACAGTGTACTGTACTGGCATTCTCCTAGAAAACTGTTACAGTGTGAGAATGAATGTAAGAGATAGCCATCAAATGTTATTTTTTTAACAAAAAATTAAGCTATGCAGTGGAGAAATCTAATTATATATTTCCAAAGTCCTATTACTTATGATTTTCTAAGACAGGTGTTTTGAATTGTGAAAAATAACTATACATACAATGTAAGTTCTTATAGTTCATTAAAAATTCTTTCAAGTGTAGAATTTTCATTTTGATTATACTGATGAGAGTCATTAATTACCCTATTTATTTTATATGTTTGTACATTTATGTGTATATGTATAGATATGAATAACATATACAGAATATTCCATTTATTCAACAGGACCTATTCTTGGTGCTGAGGATATACAAATGAACAAAATAAAAAAGTCCCTGACTTCCCAGTGCTTATATTCTAAGCTAGGAGCCAGGCAATGTAACAAGTTAAATAAGTGTATGTGTATGTAGGTAAATATGTATAGGTGTATGTACAATAATATATATTATGTCATACATATGTATATATGCTTTTGTATATGTAAAAGTAATATATATTATGTGTGTGTGTGTGTGCGTGCATGTGTATGTAAAATACAGATGTGTATATAAGGCAGAGAAGTGAGAAAAGAAGTGTGAAGAGCGGTAATGGGAGTGAGGGGCAGTAAGAGGTTGGGCAAGCAATGTATCTAAGAAAAACAGTTCTAAAAAGAGGACAAAAACATTCTGAAGGTTATATATTCTTACTTTTACTCAGAAACTAAGAACTTACTTTTTGGATTAGGCAGTTTATCCATTCTGGAAGAGCTTCTGTATTCATGTGCCACACGTGACAAATAGTTTGATCATCAACTGAATCATGTTTATCCTGTTAAATAATAATAAATGATATTACTAATTACTAGTTCAGAATTTATTTCACAGGTTTCATATTTAAGTAAAACTCAAAAATACAAATTCAATTTTAGCTAGAAAGCAAATATACACTGCCCTCCTTTCCTAACTCCCATAATAAAAAAAAAAAAAACCCACAAAAAAGATTTTTAAAAAATTTCTTCAGGAAATAACTACCTGTGATTTAAGACAAAGTCCTTCCATCTTACTGAGGTCATCAATGTTTTCATAATTGTAAATGAAATTTACAATTTAGCATTTAGTTACTGAATGAACAAATCCAGTGCCTTTTTCTACATGTGAGACAAAATAGTGCGTTTCATGTCAACTTTCTCCAGCCCCAAATCTCTGATTCTATCTGAATTCTACTAATAACAGAATAAAGTCACTATATTCTCTATCAAGATGCTGGATGAATACGCAGAAAGACGGGGGAGCAGAATGATGGGATTCAGGATATACTACCCGAAAATAGGCCTCCTTGGCATACTGAAAAACAACAGAAGCAGGAAGATCTCACTGACCTTCCCCCTGCCCTTTTCCCCTGAAGCAGGTCAATAACCTAGAAAGGGTTTTCTAACCTCCCATAAAGTAGGCATAACACCCTTACACGAGAGATGCTAAAACTGTCCTTATAAACTTTATAATGTAACCTCGGAGGAAGTGGAGGACAAACAGAAATAAACCAAGCTTGTAGCACATTCAGCATTAATCTCCAGGTCAGCTGGCTCTCTGACCTGCTTCCTTACAGCTGTCTGGTGCCTATTGCCCCAAATCCCACAGACCCTAGTTCCCCTTAACTGCTCTATAGGTAACAACTTTAACATTATGAATCTCTAAGTTTTCCGTTTGAGATAGTCCTCTAGGTCCTGCATACCAATGAAACTACTAACACCAGCTGGTTTGAAAAACCCCATTGATGCCAGATTCTCTGAATGAAGGATGTCACCTGAAGCTGACTTACCAAAGAATGTAGTTTTCACATCCTGATGATTTCATCCCTCATTCCCCGACCAATGAGCCACCCCAGTTTTCTAGCTCCTCACTCTCCATGGTCTCGTTTAAAAAACCCCAGCCCAGAACTCCTTAGGGAGATAATAGATTTGAGGGTCTCTTCCCATCTTCTCACTGGACACCTTGCAATCATAACATTCTTTCTCTGCTGCAAATCCTGCTCAGTGTATTGGTCTGTTACTACGCAGTGGGCAAAATGAAACTGTTAGTCCTGAAACAGTGACATCCCCTATACCAGGAGAAAGGTATCTTTAAAACTTCATTTGAGATTGGCCCTCTAAATAAGTTTACCAATTCATCTAATAAACTGGGTGGGAAGGGGTATACTTCAGTGCAAGTCTGTATATGGATAAGCATATGACATACTAGGTCTTTTGAGAAGTAAATCTTCAATTTTAGCAAGAGAAGAGAAACTTTAAGTCACATTCTGTCTCCACTGTTCAGCAGCAAGCAAACTGCATGAAAACAAACACCCTAGAATCCTTTTTCAAAAACTCACAACATAATATGAATATGAATAGATGTTATCAGATCTTCCCCCTCAAAAGAGAAATTCTGGCATGTTCAGTCATTGATAATCCTGGGGTTCCAAACTTTAATTATTCTAAGAAATCTGTGGATGTCAATTTCTACAGAGTCTGGGAGAGTGAAAAACCTTGGTAAGTTCAAGGTTCTCTTTTGACTAGCATTGAAGAAAAGAACTTGCATCAAGATCGTGAACTCTGTGAAAAGTCCCCTTAGAAGACTATTTCACAAAATGTGGTCCCTAAATCACCAGCATAGACCTAAGTTGAGGTACTTACTAAAAATTTATACTCCTGGGCCACATCTAAGAGTGACTATAAATAAATTCCTACTTATACTTTTCGTATACACTAAAAACCCAGAGACATCTTTGTTAGTGTTTGATTTTGTGTGCTTCTGTCACCTGCCTTTTCTAAATTCTAACAGCAATTAATTTACAATTAACAGTTCAGTCATGACCAGCTTTTCTCTCCCACTCATATACAAATTTTTTAAAGAACCCTGGGAAACATACTGGAAGTGACTCAATAAAACTGAACAGTATAGCTTTATCTAACAATTTTGCCCCAGAAACAAAATAAAGGTATGGATACAGTTTTTGAAAAAATAGAATTGATTTTGTGAAACATCTATACTCAGACACACTAGCTCCTTTCATTAGGAGCTGACAATTATGAAGATTAGTATAACTCTAATAAATACTTTTAAAAGATCATGTAGAGAATACAAACTGGAATTGACAAATGAGGTAATCTTTTCATTTTCAGATCCAGAATTTTTTTCTGACATTTCAGCATTATGTCTACATATACAGGAAGGAAAGAAGCGAGGGAGCGACAGAGGGAGGGAGGAAATTTCTACACTGGTAAAAAGAAAAGTAGATTATCAATGTCAAAATAAGTTAATGGCACTCAACCTATCAATATTTATTGAGTGATTACTAAATACAGTGTTGACCACACAGAGAAAGTAGAGACATACTTATTAATGTGCCGGGGATTGTGTTGTATAAAGGTATACATATATATTTTATCTGTATTAATGTATTAATATTTCACTATGTTCTATGTATTTTACTATGTACATTTCATTATTTCATTTAACCATGCAAATTGATCAACATATTTAATCACGCAGCATTGATCATAACACCAAAACCACAATCCACTATAAATTACAAAAATGCTTCATGAATATTCCTATAAGATTAAACACTGGAGTCACCAGTTGTAGGTAGAAGAAAGTTTTATAATGTACTTATTTTTCTTATTTTCACTAAACAACAAATATTTACACTGTGCTTACTATGCACAGGCACTGTCTTAAGAATTTTTTCTGCCTTACAGATAGGAACATTGAAACAAGAGATCCCAAGCTTCCATACTGCCTCTTATGCCATATAAAATACTATAGTTCTTAGGGGAATAAATTTACTTACATCTTTAGCCTGTGTATGTTTTAAGGCATGATACTGCTATTTTTCTCTAAGTTTATAAAATGAAAACTGATGCCTATCTTATTTTTAAATTAAGAAATAATTTTATGTAGGAAGAGATAGGTTTAGAAAAAATTCCACAGCTGATTCTGCTTTTGTACCCCTCAACTCCACCTCCTTCATTTGAGAAAAATTAATATAAAATAGCATATATTTTTTCTCTAAATAGCTAAAATTTAAAGTATAGTTTTATCAAAACCCTTGCAAGCAAAAAAAAAAAAAAAAAAAAGAGGAAAATCAGTTATAGCAATTGGTACAGGTAGGAAAGCATAAAAAGCTTGGTTGAATTTATAGTATTGTTTCATTTTCTGAAAACTTTACATATGGACCAGGGTAAACACAGACACCTCAATTATAAATGAAACTGCCAAGTACCCGTATTTACCAACAATCTTAGAAAAAATATTTTTTATTTGTAATATTTGTTTCTAATATGATTCCACAAGTAAAAACGATGTACCAAGTTTGCTTCTAAGTTCAAAGTCAGCTAATTTTTTAAAATCACATGAATATATAAATTATAAAACAAGTTTGATGAATGTATTTTAAGATGAACGATGAAACTGGAGGCAACCCAATTTGAGGAATTTAAAGCCTTTAAAGTATGAGCATAACAAGTTATTTCCTTGGGAAAAATTTGACTGAAAATTAGAACTATTTTACTAGGATTAAAAAAAAATTACTAGATAGATTTTCTTTATGTCTAAAATTTCTCACACAGAGGGAGGAGGAAGGAACAAGAGGAGAAAGGAATAGCAATTTCAAATAATGATGTCAGAAAAATGTTGACAAAATTATGTTTGTAAATGAAATAATTTGTTCAAGCAGCAGAGGGAGCCAAGGTATTGTTATTTTAATTTTTTTCTCTAAGTGTTGGGAATATTCTCAGTTGCTATACAGAAGAATATCATTTAATTTTAAAATTACAAATGTGATGCCTTAATCTATCATTATGTGATCTTTAATATTTTTAATTAAGTATAACAAGTTACATGTAAAAAACTGATATTATTACACAATATTTTAGAAGATGTTTAACTTTTGGCATTTCCAGTGTAAGCAATAACATTCCCTCAGCTAATTCTTTAAATGTAAGCCAACTGTATTACTTGACTACTGCAACTAATACCACAGGGAAAAGATTATGTAATAAAAATGTCATTTAGATTAACATTATTAATTAAATGTCTAAAGTGTTACAAATGCAAAGAAACCAAAATTTTATCGGACTGCCTGGTTTGTCAATTTGTACTTTGAGAAGGTACTTTAAGGATAAAAACTTTTTATAATCAAAAGGTCACAATGAATTGAAAAAAATGAAAAGATGAAAAGCATCACTTAAAAGCAAACAGCCTCCCTGCCTCAATTCTTGGTACCTTCTAATTCACTCTTCACACTATTAGCAAAATGATATTAAAATTCAAAAGCTATGTTATTTTCTCCCACAGACTTCCCAGCTCCTAGGATGAAGATCAAGGTATTTGACTTATGAGACCATGATTTGAACAGTATTCATCTTTCTACTCTCAAATCTTGCCAAACTCCCTTTTCATCTCTGAACTCCAATCATGGCAGTCTATTTTAGTTCCGGGCATCCACCACATGGCCTTTGAACATGCTGGTCCTGAGTCTTAGAATGTTCTCCTACCTGTACTGTCCTCACTTATTTATCATGTCTCCACACAAGTCACTTCCTCAGAAAAGACTTACAGCTAGGTCCAGCACCCTATCTATATCCTACTCTTATGGCTTCCTATACTTTTCCTTTTTGCCACTTAAACAGCTAATAATTTATATACACATGAGTAACCAATATTTAATATCTATGTAACTGGTCAATATTATAAATATTAAATTATTTTGATATTAAGTTATGAATATCAAACTTTTAATATGATTATACTATAATTAAGACATTTATAATTGTTGTAACATAATTAATTATATTAACATAAGATTAAACATAAGTTTTCAGGAATGACAATGTGTAAGATCCGACAAGGATGAAGTTGCTGGTTCGCACAGCATTGAGACCTTCTGGACTGGCCATGATTGAAGAATGAATGTGTTTTGTGGTTATAGATGTTGAGGAGTCACTTTGGAGTAACAGACTTAGACTTGGATTTTTTTTCTTCTTCTCAAGGCCTGAGGGATCTTTCTTTTGTACTCTTTGAAATATTTATTTCAAAGTGATTGGATACATCTTGCAGAGTAAATGCAGTAGTGAATGTCAGAGCATCACCGTTAGGAGAGTTTGAAGTGCTTGCTAATGGTGTGGCTACCATATTTTCAGCTCCTGCTTTTAGTATAATTAAGTAACAGTAATTTGCTTCATCTGGTTTCTGAACCATACTGCAGACAAACTCTGCTTTTAGAGGCAAGTGGATTTCTGACAAAGCAACCGATCCTTTGGATGGGATAAATTCACTTTGGGATACTGGACTAGCCTTATTCTTCCTCTGAGGTCCGTCGTTCTTCAATTTATTCAATTTGTCATTCTCTTTTCAGTTGCAATTAGAAGAAGTCTTTCAGCTTCAGCTTCTTCTAGGGACCCTTTTTCATGCTTTTCATCAACACAGCAGTTAAGAGCCTGGTTAGCTGGATAAATCACTGTCTCTTGCATATTTATTTCATTATTGAGTTCCTGTATTTTCTGTTTGAATATTAACTTGACAAGGAAAGGTATTGTTTTTTTTCATCCACTTTTGAAGTAACATCTTCCTTCTGAACAATCACCTGCTTTATTGACAGACATTCTGTTTCTTTGAATTACTGTCTTACCACAAAGAGCAGATGACCGAGAGACTCTTGTCAGTAGGAAATACTAAGTTTGGTCTGGACAAGGTCCCCTTTTTATCTTCTTTGGAGGGTCAGATTTATTTAAAAATAAAATGTCAAGTGAATTCCAGTGTTGAAGAAAGAGGTTTTCTAACCATATTTGAAGATGTTACTGGTTTTGGTGGCTGGCATCGAAGATGGTGTGTTCTTTCTGGAAACTGTGTATCTTGTTGGACTTATCTGGATGATGAGAAACGAAAGAATCCCATAGGAATGATAAAACTGGCTAATTGTACCAGTCATCGGATAAAACCAGCCAACAGAGAATTTTGTGCAAAATGCAACACTTTTGAATTAATTACTGTCCAACCACAAAGAGAAGATGACTGAGAGACTCCTGTCAGCCAATGCAGGGACACACTCTGTGTCACCAAGTATGTATTGGCCCATAAATATTTCTATCAACTAAGCAATTGATTGCCCACTATGTACTTGCCACTATGAGAAATATCAGAGATGGTCCTTGATTTGAAAAGGGCACAGCCTTAGTGAGAAAACAAAACACACACGAAGCAATAACAGAACCATCTATCATACCTAAATTAATATAGTTATTGAAAGCATAATACTCAGGTTGTATATTAGCTTAATATTTTCCAGTATGCTCACAGTGGAGGCATTTTCATGGCAGTTAGCTAATAATTTTGGGGTTAAGTTTCAAGATTTCACGTGTAGTTGAGGAGACAGCATTATTCAGAGAGAATTCATACATCCCTTCCTTCCATTCCCAGAATACCCTCATGTAATCAAATGACTCACAAAAACAATATCATTCTATTCTGCAAATTTCTGGATGGAGATTGACAGAATAAAACTTTGGGGAGTGCTTCTTTTTTAATTAACCCTGAGCTCAAGTGTAAAATACAAAGGTTTATTGCTAAGCTTCAAAGATAGGTTCTTTCACTTGGATGCCTAAGAGAAGCTTGAAGACCAACTTCAATGTACAAAGTTGTCATTAAAGACAAAAGTTAGCATTTGATAAGATCTTTAGTAATTAGGCTGTTGCTGGATAATGCAGATATGGGGAGATTGGTAGAACGAGCTTTATGAGTTTCTAATGTGAAAATATTACAAAGCCACAGCCAGGAGACACAGTACTAAAATAGAACAAAGTTGCCCAGAGACTGTCAATTTGTTTTAAAATAGCTAGACAGAGGACTCATTTGATGGAAATTTTTGATGTCTAGATTATTTCCAGATTTGTGCACTTTAATTCATTCATTCTTTCAGCGGTTTTCTATGCAGTGGTAGAATCAGGCAGGGAAGGACAGACAAAATGGATTTCTAATCATTTTGTTTGGTAGCGACCTGTCCATGGCCAAGGTCAGTGGAGGAACCAACCAAAACACGGTTATCTATAGTTCCTGACCACAGCAGCTCACTTCAGCCATTTTAAATATAACTTACATTTTTCATATAACTTTATTTTTCACTGGTTGCATAAACTCTCTTAGACTTCTCTGTAGACCTTCCCCTGTGATAAAAATAGCTAGATTATATGTTGCTTTTATTACTCTTTACCTCATTTACTTGTAGTCTTTCTCACTATAAAATTACAATGTGGATGGGTACCCTTTGTCCAAGCACATGAGTGGTACATTCTCAGTTCAGTCTTGGCTGAGTCTTCAGCCTTGCTTGTGGTCTAAAATTTATTTTGCTTTTTTGATCGTGAGAATATAAACATTGTGAAGTTCTGCATTCTCTTTTGCCTCACTGATGTTTCCCTACAGGGTCTTGAGCCTTTTGGATTTATGCCTTTTACCTGAATTTAATGTACCTCATTTTCATTTCTACTAATCAAGCTCGCTGTCAATACTCAAGATTTCTCTTCTTATCTCTATTGTCTACTTCAAAATTGAAACTAGAATGTTTTATCACATGGGGAGGCAGTAGTTACAGTGGAGCTTTGAAGTCAATGGACTTAAGTTTAAATCCTAACTTTATGACTTATCAAATGTAACCATGGCAGGTCACTTTGCTGGCCCTCTGAAATCTTCTGTGTCAAAAGGGAACAATAAACTCCACAGTGACAACAGAGTTTTTAAAAATTCTGTCAGCCTCTTGAACCAGAATATATTCAGAGACTTCAGACAATAGAGATGAATGAGTAAACACACTTAGCACGTTTCGAGTACATGGAATGAGCTTAGTAAGTAGTGACTATTAAAAGTGTAGTATTTTCTTCATTGACTATCAAAAGGTGACAAACTCCACTTATTCATGTTTCCATCATTTCTGGTACCAATGGGGAGAACTTATAAAGTTGCAGAATGAATGCAATATAAAAACCTAATAAAAAAAAAGTTTTAAATTCCTGAAAACTTCACAAGGACATACAATTTCTCTTCTGCTCATCTTTGAATTTCCAGTTCCTATTACAGGAACTGTGGGGTCTTAGTCTGCTTGGGATGCCATCACAAAATACCACAGAGTGAATGACTTAAACAATAGCAATTTATTTTCTCTCAGTTCTAGAGGCTGAAGGTTTGAGATCAGGGTACCAGCATGTTTTGGCTCTGGCGAGAGCTCTCTTTCTAGCTTGCAGATGGCTACTTAATGTGTCTTTACAGGATCTCTTTCTCTTTTATTCTTTTTATAGGGTCACGGTCCTATCAGATTAGGGTCCCACCTTTATGTTCTTACCATAATTAACTCCTAAAGACCTTATTTCCATATTTAGTCACACTGCACTTGTAAAATACGCACTTGGATAGCACACAGTTCAGCCGATAGCATAGCATGCGGTAAGACTAGTATGGAACAAATACATGCTGTCACTAAGAAAAGGGAACACAAAATATTAAAAATGTAACAAGCAATAAAAATATTTCTCTCAATATTACAGCCATTGAAAGAAAGATACCACCAGAATAATAAAGCCAGAGAGAAAGCAAGCAAATTATCTAACCAAAAAAGGTGAGGGAGGAGGTATATATACTCTAATCATCAATTAAACATTCATTAGTCCTACTCATGTCAGCCACTGCATTGGCAATAGTGTTATACAAATGAAATACTTCACAGCCTCGTGATGGAAGAAGTCATAACCTAATAATTAAAGTGTTCTACAGTAAGTGTTAGACCATCCCTCAGTTTCCAATTACCTGGACCCAGTGGAATTTGGTAACTGCCCCTAAAAGTCTCACAACTACAATGAGTGTTGAGTGGTTTCCTTGAAAACCAATGCACACTTACAACTCTCATTTAGGGTCCTTACATATAGATATAGATAGTTTGTATGCTAACTCTGCACAAATCCAGGGCAAACCTTTAACAAACAAACTCCCTCTAAAACTGTGCAGTATACAATCTGCACATTGAAGGAAATGTCTGATCTTCTAGATTTCATTTAACATTTAACATTAATAAACAACCTTTTTTTTTTTTTCTGGAAAATGTCTGTCCCTTGACTTCCACAATATTGTATCCTAATTTTCAGTTCTATTTTTTAACCCTTTTTTTCTCCTTTGTGAGAGCTTCTCTTTTTCTGTCTATCCTATAAATGTTCCTATACGATAGGGACTACTTCTCTCTCACTCCATTCATACACTGTATGGTAATCTCATCTACTCTCACAGCTTCACCCAAAGCTGACAACCTAATGATTCCAAATCCACAGTTTTAGTTCATATCTCTCTTCTGAATCCCTATATATTCTACAGGCCACATAAACCTCACATGTCCAAAATGATAACAAAACTAACTAAAACTAAGGTCGCCACTCCCTAACACAGATTGCACAAATGGAGACCATTTCTGTTATTTTATTTCTACATCTTTAAGGCCTTTCTTATTTTGTTTTTGGTTTTTGCCTCATTTCATCTATCTCAAGCCTGAAGGTAAGGTCGAAGTCCCCTTTTCTCCTTGTTGATGTTGTAGATTGTCTCAAAACTCCATTCTAAATTCCCTTTCTCATGTCTTACTGCATGCCAGTGGCTAGATAACTGAAGCTCCAGTTTCCCTTAGAGTTCAAATTCCACACCAACTTAACTTTGAAAAACCTGACACACCCGCTCAGCATTAGGAAAGCAGAGCTGATGGCTGCATTTATACTGTTTCTTGCAGCAAGCTTGGTTTTGGAGGTACATGATTATTCTCCAGCAAATATCACAGCGATTCTAGTGTCCAGTTCCTAGCTTTGTAAAGGCTGAGATAAACAATGTGAGACTTCCATTTCTTCGTAATGGTCAGGGCTTAAGAAGTGTGGTGCTGGAGTCAACAGCTATTGATGTTGTTTCCCCAGTTTCCTTATCCTCTATGTTGTTCTGAGAGCCATTTCACATCTGCATGTGGAATACAGGAGATAAAGCCCAGGGCTCCCTCAGGATGGAAAGAACCGAGGCAGAAACTTGCAACATAAAGCCGGTTATAACCTCAGTATGAGGATAAATGAGAAACCTGTTTCTCAGAAGGGCACACAAGGAAATTTGCCTATCTCAGCTTTGGTATTCAGTAGAAGGAGTGGAAAAAACATCTTCCCCTTGCAATACAGATTTTCTTAAACAGTACAACACATAAAGGAAAGAACTAATACATTCATCAAAATTATATTATGAATTTCTGTTCAACAAAGACACCATAAGAATGAAATATAAATTATGTAAACTGGAAAAAGATAGTTGCAATACAATAACCAATAAAAGATTAGTATTTAGAACACATAAAGAAACTCCAAATATCAAAAACAAAACATCCTAATAGAAAACTAGGCCAGAAAAAAAGACATTTTGCCAAAAACACATGACCTCTGAGAAGGAGATGTTAAATGTTGGTGAAGATGTGAAATCACAGCAATGCTGAACTACTGCTGGTGAGACTGTCATTTGAAAACAGCATTGCGCAGTAAAGCTGAACATGCACATATCCTAAGATGCTGCAACTCCATTTCTAGTAACACTCATGCCCATTTGTGCAAAGATATGCATAAGAAAGTTCACAGCAGCACTGATTGATTATAAGAGCAAAACAAATAGATGTAAGTCAAATGACTATCAACAAAATAAATCATGAAGTTTGATATATTAATATACTGGAAAAAGTAGACAGAAGTGAAAATGAACTATATTTACACTCAACATAGTGATATTGTTGAGTAAAAGCAGCAATTCCAGAATACAATCACAGTGTAATTTCATCTACAGAAAGTTCAGAAACAAAACACTTACATGTATAGGTTATTTTTAACTATATACTTTAATAGGTGATAAATTTAGCATCCTTTCAGCACGGTACTGATAAAAATTACTTTTGGGTTCTAATAATTTGTTTTGTGGTTTCCTTTAAAGGATCCTTTCATGTTCATTTTAAATATTCTTATACTGTATACAGATTTATAAAATATAAAATATGTTTCATAAAGGGAATTTAAAAAAAAGAAAATACCAATACTCCCACTACTAAGATTAAGAAATTTAACATTCAGATTACTTTAGAAGCCCCCTTCATAGTCCCTGCTTATATACTATCCCTTCTGCTGAGACTTAACCATGATACTGAATTATCCCTTCACTTTAAAATAATTTGTGTGTATTTTATACATATTTTAGTATACAATTTTTACATATTTTAAAATTACATATGCAATTTTATATAAATGAATAGATTTTTATTTTATAAGGTATATTCAATGGCTTACACATTTTATTATGTATATATATTTTATTTTACATATAAATCTACAGAGACTGAAATAAGATTGGTATGTTTCCTGGGGTGGCAGCAAGACAAATAGGCTTGAGGAAACTTTATGGGGTAATGAAAATAGCTCAGAACTGCAGCGTAGTGGTGGTTGCACAACTAAAAATCATTAAATTGTTATATAACAATGGGCGAATTTTATGATCTACAAACTATACTTTAAAATCTGGAAGAAAAAACATATCTATGTTCACATATTACCTTTTCTGTGAAGCCATCTGTGACCAGCCCAAGCAGAATTTTGTTTGCATTCCTCTGTCACAGTATTCCTCAAATCAGGCTATATTGGTTGGCCTATTTTCAACTAGAATTTAGAGAACCTAAGGACCAGAGTATATTTTCCCAACTCTGTATCACTTTTCCATTGTCCATCCCACTACATCCTACAGTAGTGCTTGAACTGTTCTTGCTCATTAAATATACTTTAATGAATGAATGAGTGGGAGTTCTCCAGGTAAATAAAAGGATCAGCCACTCTACTGAGAAATGACATCATATGATATCCTAAAAGCAAAGTCAGCAAAGAGAGTGTGGAGGTTATGAGCACCAGCTCTGGAGCCTCACTGCCCAGTCCAGCTATAGCTGTACTTCTAAGGAGCAGTGTGAACCTGGGCGAATTACTTAACCTTCTGTGCCTCAGTCTCCGTATCTATGAAATGGAGATGACAGGGCATCTACCTCAAATAGTGACTGTAAGAAATGAATAATATTATTTAAAATAGCTCCTAACCAGTAAGTACATAAAAAGGTAGTGTACATCATTCGCACCAAGGAAATGAAAATTAAATCTATAATGATATATCACCATACATCTATCAGAATGGCTAAAATTATAAAGACAGAAAATACTAAGTATTGGCAAAGATGTAACTTGAATTCTCATATGTTGCTACCAGAAGTGAACATAAACTTTGAAAAACTCATGATTTCTTTAAAAAAAAAATCAATCTATACCTACCCCCATGACATCAAAAATCCATTCCTATGCATAGAAAAATAATAAAATATAACCATATAAGTTAGAAAAAATTTAATAGCAGTTATATTCATAACTTAAAACTGGAATGAAGCCAATACCCATCAGCAGAAAAAAAATCGATACATTGTGGCATATTCATAAATGGCACATGGCTCAGGAGAAAAAAGGAACACATTACTGATACATGCAAAACATAAATTAATCTCTCAAACACTATGCCTATGAAAATAAGTCAGCACAAAAGTGTTCATGCTGTCTTATTCCCTTTGAACTAAGGAAAAGAACAGACAAAACTAGACTATGGTTATAGACATCAGTGAGAGGGAGACCACTGCCTGGAGAAGGGCAAGACAAAAATTCCTGGGGTAATGTAAATGCCTATCTTGATCTAATTCATGGCAGGGCTGATAAAACTTCTGAAGTTATACATTTAATTTTTTATTACATGTAAGTTATATCCACCAAAATACTCTTAGCATAAAAAGTTTTGGGGTTTTTCCCAATTAAAATGCTATTTCAAGTCATTAAAAGATATTTGGCATGTAGCGAGTATCCACCAAAGTTATGTACTATTATCAGTGAAGACTGGCTAATCTGTTAAAATGGAAGGGAAACTATCAGATCAAACATAACATAGGTAAAACCATGAAACAAACTCAAACCAAAAAGGTGAGTATGTCTCTCAAAGAAGTGGAAGAAAACAATGACAGGTGATTACAGTCACTCTCTCTGTTAAATTTAGCATTCCCTCTAAACTCCAAGAATTACTTTCTAGTTCATACCTCTCTCATATTCGTCTTACAGAAGTTTAGGAATTTTTGTTTTTGTTGTTTAAAAACATTCATTTATAGCAAGATGACTTAACACACACTTGAATATTATTCAGGTTTTCCTATGGGTTACCTACATATTATACATGAACTTTCTCTTTTAGGCCCATAGTGGATACAAAAAAAAAAAAAAAAAAGCAAAACAAACAAACAAACTATATAACAAGTTTCCACTTCTTACTAGGATTCTGAATTTAATTGTGCAGTGATTACTGAGGCTCACTCATAGTGGGACTAAAAACACTATTATCTTCAACTTATGCCTATAACATTGCACTTAAAACATTAAGGTCATATTAACATTAGTAATTAAAGGTAAAATTAATTTTAATTGTGTGGGGGGGATGCTTTTTGAATACCACCTTAGAATGTTTTCAGTGAGTCAAGTGATATAACACAAGGGCCAGAGTCATGACAAAGAACTATAAATATTCTTAATAAGGTAGAGAAGAGTAAGTGTACATGTGTGTGGATATTGTGGATATGCTCACAGCATTCCTCTACCAGGAAACTGAATGCTGGAGTTACGAATACTCACCTCAATTACTTGATTCTCAAGATACTCCATGAAACAACCAGAGCTTGCTATACATTTTCTACATTTCCAACAACGAAGAATACTTGTTTCCTCTTGACTATGATTTTTAGTTGTCAATTCTTCACTTATTTTCATCTGTGGGAACATTAATGCATTTTTAGAATATTAAACGGTCAGATAAACTAGACTTCCTAAATCCTTAGCAGAGCATTAGCTGTAAGCGGAGCGTAAAGAAGGGAACTATCATTTATTAAGGTTTCCACTAGTTATCAGGTCTTAGGGTTGGGCACACTATGCATTACATGTGAGACTGAAAATTCCAATTAATTATGATCATACATTATGTTAACGACTACCAGCTTATTTTCTTTGTGCACAAAGTTTTATATCTACTGCTTTTCATTTGACTCCCACTAAAAGTGGTAAGCAGAATCTGAAGAGTCAATTCAATAATTACTGCAGTAGTATTTTGTTTGTTTTTAGACAGGGTCTCACTGTTGTCACCCAGGCTGAGACACAATGGCACAATCATAGCTCACTACAGCCTTGAACTTCTGGGCTCAAGCACTCTTCTTGCCTCCATCTCCCAAGTAGCAGGGACTACAGGAGTGCACCATTACACTTGGTTAGTATTTTTTTCTTTTTTAAACTTTCTATAGAGAAAGAATCTTGCTTGGTAGCCCAAGCTTGTATCAAATTCTTGGCTTTCCAAGCAATCCGCCTGCCTCAGCCTCCTAAAGTGCTGGGATTACAGGCATGAACCACTACATTTGGCCTACAGTGGTTTTCAAAGAGACATGACAAAGAACTATAAATATTCTTATAAGTAGGATGTTTTGAATAGCTACAGCATTAAATTTTTAAAATAACAGGATTTGCTGAGTTGTTAATTCTGTGAAAATTGGTAGTGCCTACTTAAAATCGTTTAAATTAATAGCAAAAATCCTTTATCCTGAATGCAACAAAATCTCCATTATATTGTACTCATTGGAACAATTAACTATATGCTACATCTTGTATATAACCAAGCAAGACTCAGAGAATAGAAATGATTTTTAATCTATTTTTACACCTGATATTTTATATCAATACTTTGATTTAGACCAATTTGGGATGATAGTTTCACATTAATACGTAACAATTCCAAAATAGATACAGGATGTTAAATAACTTGTCTGGTAATTGTTCAGCATAAAGAAAGGCATTATTAATTTATCAGGCTACCCACATGGGCCTGCCTAGTTTCCTGGCCACATTTCCTCATTTGTTCACTCATTTCTCATTCATTCAACACTTACTGAAAGCTAACTATGTGCCAGACAATGAGTTAAAACTCTGGGAACATAAAAATGAGTAAAACTTATTTTCTGTCTCAGAGGTGCTCACTATGCCACAGATAATAGTTTTTCAATGGTAGCACACAGAATTGATTGGGAAGCTTTAAAAAACGGTGATGCCTAAACCCCACTCCTAGAAATTTTGACTGATTCTGAGATAGGGATGGAGGTAGAAATGGGCATTTTAAAAAAAATTCCCCAAGGGAATCTATAGTATGGTCAGGGTGAACATAGAGACATATGTTTAATTAACAATTATTAAGTAAAATGCGACTATAAGAACGGTAAGAGAGGGAACATGGATAGACAGTTACCAACTTTCAATGAAGGACTTAAAGAACTCGGGCTGAGATGGCACAGCAAAGCTCTCTAGCTCAGACCTTTCAGTAGACAGGCTGTAGTTCTGTCTCTACTGACCCATCTTCAGAATGCATCTTAGTCCAACTGATCACTCCATCTCAACTACAACCTCAATGACCACCAAAAAAATAGTTTAATTTGACTGGATGTGGTAACACACCTGTAATCCCAGCACTTTGGGAGGCCAAGGTGGGTAGATCACCTGAAGTCAGGAGTTCGACATCAGCCTGGCTAACATGGTGAAACTCTGTCTCTATTAAAAATATAAAAACTTACCCTGGCGTGGTGGCACATGCCTGTAGTCCCAGCTACTTGAGAGGCTGAGGCAGGAGAATTACTTGAACCTGGGAGACAGAGGTTGTAGTGGGCTGAGGTCACGCCACTGCACTCCAGCCTGTGCAACAAGAGCAAAACTCAGACTCAAAAAACAAAAATCATTTATATGCAAATATCTTGCCCTCCTCTTTCTTTACTGTTGAAGCACTAACACACTTAACTTCTTTAGTATTCTTCTTCCCTCTCTATATCTTCTTAGCCTTTTATCTTCATATCCCTTTTAACCATTGGTCCTCAGCCAGGATAGGGACTGCAGGGAGGAGTCATATCAGGGTCAAGTATGGAGAAACGCCACATCTGTCTATACCCTGAGATACCTGCCTTCTTCTCCCTGAAATTTTTCAATGCAACTATGTAGTAGAAAAAATCCTGCAGGAGATTCTTAGAAGTCTTCATTTAAACACTAAAACCTATACTTGCTCTGTGTGACAATTCATCTATATCAATGATTTTTACAACTATATGTCTAGTTTTGATCTTGTTCCAAAGCTCTAAACCAGTATTTTCAAGTTCCAAATGCCAACGCACATCTCTATGTGAATCTCCTTCAAGGCCTTTGTACTGGCTGTTCACTCTTCATAGATGTAAGCTATTCTACAGAGTAGCTACTAGCCAGGTATGCTTATTGAGTGCTTGAAATGTGGCTTACCTAAATTGAGATGTGCACTTAAGTATAAAATATACACCAGATTTTGAAGTCTTGGCAGAAAAAAAAATGTAAAATATCTCAATATTTTTAAGTACATGTTAAAATAATATTTTTAAAATACTGAGTTAAGTAAAATGTATTGTAAAATTAATTTAACCTGTTTCTTTTTACTTGTTTATGTGGCTTTACAGATAAGGTTTGCTTTATATTTCTACTGGATAATCCTTGCCTAGACCTCCTCACTCCTTCTGGGTCTCTGCATGGTTGGCTCCTTTCTCATCATTTAGATCTCGGTACAATGTCACCTCCTCAAATATACAGTATAAGGAACACCTTGTATTTACTTAAATGCAAGTCACTGGGCCACAATCTAAGAGATTCTAATTCAGTGTTTCTAGGATGTAAGTCTTTGTATAAAGTTCAAATTTATCACTTATAATACCACCAACTATCTATGTCTGAATATACAGTTTGTCAATCATTCAAGTAAAAAATAATGTGCATGAAAAGGTGCCTAGTTCAACTCTCAACTGAAACAACTGAACATGGGTTTTTCCTCAAGACCATCATCAGCCATCAGTAGACTACAGAAGTATTCTATTGATTCTTGTTTTTCCCCACAAAGCATTTTTTAAAAAGATGTACTTCAAAGTAAGAATTTAATGAAATATTATTTACTGCTTCAATAAACAAGTTTTCTTGCATCTGTGTGGTGGTAAGGAATAAAATGACTCCTAGTACAGTTTGTCACAATTGCCTTGATTTTGCTAAGGGAACAGCAGGTTTACCCACTATTGTTTTTGTATTATTAGTGCAAATGTCAACACAATGAAAAAGGCAAACGACATCTTAATATTACCAAGAAAACAGTTTTGACCAAATTCTTTGAAAAGGTCTCAGAGTCAGCAGGGGCATGAACCACATTTTGAGAACTGCTACTTGATGCAAAACAGCTATCTATAAAAAGTTGTTGTTGAAAATCTTACTTCCCAAAAACATTCTTCAAAATATTTAGGAATGACAGATGAGTCCCTATGGAGAAACACATTTATAACAGATTAGGTTGAAATATTTTATAATACCAACCACTGGAATTATAACCTGCATAATGAAGTTGCATTTCTTTGTCTATCCTTTGCCATTTGCTACTCTTTAAGGTAAAATATCAGCATTTGGCACAGTAGTAATTTCACATTCTTGGGTCTCTAGTCTTTGCTTCCTTTTTATTTGTTACTCATAAATTTAAACTTGAGATGAGGTGGAAAAATTATAAATTATTAAAATTAACCTAAAGTTAGAAAATACAAATAAAACAAAAAAAAATTTAATTAACATGGAACTCAGATCTATCTTCTCCAAAACAAGTTGGAAGGGAATATAGGCATAAACATTGTAACTGTAAAATTTTACCACTTTTAAGAAATGAATAATCTTTATAACCTATAAACTGCAGTCCAGAAAACAGAAAAGAAAAAAACAGCTCCTCCAAATAATTATATAAGAGTAATATAACTTTGATATATTAACTAGACAAGGAAATATAAAACTAGACAAGGAGAATATGAGAAAATTATAAACCAATCTACTTATAAACATAGATGCTAAAATTCTAAATAAAATATTTGCCAACAGAATCCATCAATGAATTAAAATAAATTTTGACCAAGCAAGATTATTTTCAGGAATTCAAAAATGGTTAAAATTGGGTGAAAAACTATTCAATATACTGAACTAAAAATTAAAAGAAAAAGCACGCTCAACTTAAAAGCTATAAAAATAAAATTCATGGTGAAATTCAACATTTAGTCAGAAATGGAAAAAAAAAGTCAAAAAACACCAACCTAGCAAAAGAAGGAAACTTTGTTAACCTGATAGAAAGGGAGTTTATCAAAAACGTTAGCAATTATATAATATTTGATGGCAAAACTTTAAAATCATTCCATTAAAATCAGGAAGAACACAATGACGCTCACTATTTGCCCTATTATTCAAATTTGTAGCAGGGCTACTAGCTAATGCTCTAATTAAGAATAAACAGGTGGTATATCATCCCAAAGCGTTAAACAGTGAAAAACAGAAAAACAAAACCAAGTGCCTGTTAATGCATTATATCATTTTTGGTTTTTTGGCTACAGTGTTTCCATCTTGTTAAAAATACAGAAGGTCCTTAAAGAACATTGTTTTATTCAATTATCATCTAGTTATAAAATTGATGAGGAAAAGAAAGACTATTTCCATTGTAACACTGGATGAGAAAATAATCAATTCCTGGCCAGAGCCACTGTCTGTGTGGAGTTTGCATGCTCTCCCCGTATCTGTGCAGGTTTTCTCTGGGCACTGCAGTTTCCTCCCATATCCTAACAAATTGCACATTAAATTAATTTGCATGTCTTAATGGTGCCAATCTGAGTAAGTGTTGAGTATGTACTGTGATGGAATGGTGCCCTGTCCAGGGCTGGTTCCCACCTGCAACCCTGAACTAGAATAACTGGGTAAATATTGATCTTATTTTATTAGATGTCTTGATTTCTTAAATGTCTGTATAGCTCACATTTACTTTTATGTCTTAGCTCTTAAATGTCTATATAGCTCACACATACTTTTATGTCTAGCTCACATTTACTTAAATGTCTGTATAGCTCACATTTACTTGTTTAATAGTAGAAGTGTTTTGGTCTTTAAAGTTTGATGGACATTTTGTTACCAGAAATATGTCATAGGAAATTACCTGTTTATATCAATTAGTCAATGGTAAAATTGGTTTCATTATATCTAGTTCTGATTAAAGTTGCAATTTCCAAAAACTTATCAATGACATTAAGTGAGGGCTTACTGTACGTAAATAACAACAGTTAAAGTTTCTTCCCTGATGCTTTGGAACTGGGGAGAACACATGTATGAATAAAGAACACTTATATTACACACACACACACACACACACACACACACACACACTACCCCTTTGATATGGTATTTCGTTATTCCCTAACTACACAGGAGGTGGTTAATAACTATTTGCTCACCATAATTATTTTTAACTACATCACTTTCATATACTTGGTATATAAAAGTTTCCTATATTAGTAAATATACTTGGTTTAAACATGTTTAAATTCAACTTTGGGATTTAAATACTTTCAGTATTACTAATAAGCCAGAAGTTTCTCTACTAGGTTAACTGGTGAGGATAAGATCATGGAAAATATTTTTTTTATATAGTTTACCTTATTTAGAGGTGAAATTGTACTACTCAGAAAAAAAGAATCTCCTGGGTTATTATGTTAAATTTAAAAATAAGCTAACATAATACCTGATAAGCCTCTGTGGTACTACTTTCTAACATACTATCAGTTTCCTACCCTGGGTTCTGGCGTTATATATATATATATATATATATATATATATATATATATATATATGCATGTTCAGTTAGTGAAAATTCATCTGCTTTATACTTGTGATCTGTTCATTTTTCTATATGTATATTTCAATATAAAAATTTCTTTCAAAAATTGTAACTTTAAAATGTGTCTCTCTTCCTTTCCCTCTTTCCCCCTCATCAATATAACCTCATTCTTGCCTCTGTGTGATAACAGTAGGTAAAGAATGCTCAATATGGGGCAGTGTCTACAGTGAAAACTCTTATTATCTGGCCCTGGTTAAAAGGTCAAGGTTTTATGATAGTAGAAGTCAAGTCCTTGCAATGAGACAAGAAGTCACAGGTGTGTTTTCCCACCATTGCCCATATGGGGATTATTTATCCATCACCAAGGTAAAACCGGAAAACAAGAAAGTGTGGAAATGAGCCTAGGCTGATTGTTCATTATAAGTGATACATAACACAGATAAATTTATATGTGGATAAACAGTGCCAGCCTTTGTCACTACCAAAGAACTGATTAAATGCTAAATAAAACTTTCATAATCTGAATTCTAAATAATTGGGAATGGGCCAAGATAGAAAGGTCTAATGTAAAGCCGAGAACCTCTCAAAACAGGTAACTCTGTGATTTGCTATTCTTTATATTGACTGATGTTAATTAAAAAAAAAAAGTTTTAAGGTATAATTGGTATACAAAAATTGCATATATTATATATATACATTTTGATGAGTTTGGACATATGTATATGCCCAAGATTCTACCACCACAATCAAGGTACTAGATATACTTATCACTTCTAAAAATTTAGTTGTCCTTTGTACGGTTTAGTTTTGGTTAAGAACACTAAAAATGAGATCCATCCTCTTAACATATTTTAAAGTGCATAATACTGTACTGTTAACTCTAGTATGCTGCGCATCAGATCTCTAGAACTTATTCATCCTACATAACTAAAACTTTATACCCATTAAGCAACAGTACCAATTTCCTTTCCCCCATCTCAACAGTCACGATTCCATTCTCTGCATCTATGAGTTTGACTATTTCAGATACCTCATATAAGTAAAATACTGTATTTGCCCTTCTGTGACTGCCTTTTTCACTTAGCATAATGTTCTTTAGGTTCATCTATGTTGTCACAAATGGTAGGTTTTCCTTCTTTTTCAATGCTGGATATTTCCTTGTATGTATACGCCACACTTTCTGTACGTATTTATCTGTCAATGGGCACCTGTTTTTTTTCTCCCCTTATTTTGGCTGTTCTAAATAGCTGTAATGAACATGAGGATGCAATTGTCTCTTTGAGATTATTTCAATTCTTCTGGTTATATAACAGACATGGAATTGCAGGATCATGTGTTAGTTCTATTTTTAATTTTTTGAAGACCTCCACACTGTTTTTAGTAGTGACTACACCATTCAATATTCCCAAATGTGTATAAAATTTCCCTACATCCTGGCCAACATTTGTCTTTTGTTTATTTGGTAATATCCTAACAGGTATGAGGGAATATTTCATTGTAATTTTGAACTGCCTTTCCCTGATGATTACTAATGTTAGGAACTCTTTCATATATCTAGCGGCCATTTGTATGTCTTCTTTGCAAAAATGTCTGTTCAAATCTATTACCCATTTTGAATTGTTTTGTTTGTTTACTAACTCAAAATCAGGCATACATGATAAAGTGATCTTTGACAAGGATGTCAAGAACACAGTGGGGGAAAAGGACAGTTTCTTCAACAAATGATGCCGAGAAAACTGGACACCCACATGCAAAAAAATGAAATTGGACCCCTATCTTACACCAAATGCAAAAATCAACTCAAAAAAATTAAACACTTAAATGATAAGATCTGAACCTGTAAAACTCTTAGAAGAAAATAGAAAGTTTTTTGACATTGGTCTTGGAAAGGATTTCTTGAATTTTATACAAAATGGACAAGTAATAAAACCAAAAATAGACAAGTAAGACTATATTAAACCAAAAAGTTCTGCACAGCAAAAGAAATAATCAACAGAGTGAAAAGGCAACTTATGGAATGAGATAAAAATATCTGGAAATGATCTAGATGAGAAGATACTAATATAAAAAATATATCATTATCTTCTAAAATTCAATAGCAAAAAATAAGCCAATTAAACACTGACATATTAGTCTTTAAAGTCACTAGACAATAGAAAAAATATGTTTGTATTTCATGCACTGACCTTTGTGAAATAGTCTATAATTTCTATCAGAATAGCAAAGAAAGACAATTTGCAATTAGTGCTTTCTAGCAGTTTCATCACCTTGTATTAACATTTAAGCATTTAGCGGGAGGAGAAGGATGAACACATGAAATGTAGGGGAATTTTAGGGCAGTGAAACAATACTGTATGTATTGTAATGGTGGATACATGTGTTGTATATTTGTCAACACCCACAGAACTATACAATTCCAAGAATGAATCCTAATGAACCTCAGTTAATAATGTATCAATATTCATTGATCAATTGTAACAAGTGTACCACATTTATAGAAGACCTTAATCATAGGAGAAACTGCAAGGTAAGAGGAAGTGTTCTGTATTTTCCATACATATATAAATGGGAACTTTTTTTATTTTTCTGCTCAATTTTTCTATAAACAGACGGCTCTAAAAATAGTCTATTAACTTAAAAAACTAATTATTTTGACATCTCATAACAATACCTCCTTCTCAAAGTTATTAATATTCACTAACAAAGGAAAGGAGAACTTTACTTTTGTCTTGGGTTTTTACACCCTTCTTTTGAAATTTAGTATCAACATTGGTTTTCTAAACGTAAAAAAAAGTTACACTTTGTCAGTATGGTACCTGTACTAATCTGCTTGGGTTTAAACAACAGAAATTTATTTTCTCACAGCTCTGAATGCTGGAAATTCAAGATTAAGATGCTGGTAGGGTTGTTTTCTGGTGACGCTTCTCCTTTCATCTTGCAGACAGCCATATTCTTGCTGTGTCTTCACATGGCCTTTCCTTTGTGCATGTGTACTTCTGGTGTCCCCTCCTCTTCTAGGAACAAGAGTACTACTGGGTTACAGCCCCACTCTTTTGACCTGATTTAACATTACCTCCCTGAAGACCTTGTCTCCAAATTGGGCATTAGGACTTCAATATATGGATTTAGGGGAGAGGACGCAATTCAATCTGTAATATTCTTTCCTCTGGACCCCTAAACTCATCCTCTTCACATGCAAAAAACATTCACTCCGTCCCAACAGCTTCCAAAAGTCTTAATTCATGTCAGCATCAACTCCAAATCCAAAGTCCCATCTAAGTATCTAAATCAGGTATGGATGAGACTCAAGATATGACTAATTATGAGGCAAAATTCCTCTCCAGCCGTGAAACTGTGAAACAATGCAACATACATGCTTCTAAAACACAACGGTGGCACATGCATAGGGTTGCCATTCCCATTCCAAAAGGGAGAAATCTGAACAAAGAAAGGGGTGACAGGTTACAAGCAAGTTTCTAACCTAGCAAGGCAAATTCCATTAGATATTAAGGCACAATAATAATCCTTTCTGGCTTAATGGTCTGCCCCATAGGCCCACCATAACAGTGGGTTTGCTTTCTCGGCCCACTGAGTTGGAAGACCTGCTCCCTTGGCTGTGGGGGGCAGCCTTGCCCCTAAGGCTATGGATATGGGTAGCCTGTCATGCTGAAATGGAAGAGATGGCCCTATACTCTGAAACTGAGGAAGAAATAGCCTTAGGCCTCTGAGGCTGTGTGCTCTGGGTCTGCAGAGGCATCTCTGTGTTACCTTCAGGTCCTTATCTTTTGTTAAAGGATAAGAAATATTCATAGCCAGATAGGCCTATGGTCCTTTTCTGCAGAATCCCAGAAGTCTGGAAGCCATCCTTTATTTCTGTCTCTTTTAATCCAAAATGGCAGTATTTCTTCTATCCCATCTTAGTTTTATGGATTGAAAGATTGTCCAACCATATATTCAGTGTCCTCTCCAGAACATACTTTCCAGTATTTATTACACAATATAGGTAGGCCAAGAATTTTCAGAATCTTAATTTCTAGTTCCCTTTAGCTTAAAATTCCTTTTACAAATCATCTTTCTCCTTCTGAGTTTACTATAAGCAGTAAGGAGAAGCAGGCACTAATATAGAGAAATTTCTCTCAACCTAAGACCATATGCTTCTGAATTAAGGTACTTCTTCCTGCTTTCTGTGTTTTCGAAGTTTTTAAATTTTGGTTTTATGGTAAATTTTGATTTTATTCTACATCTTCAAAGGAACTTAATGAAAAATGAGAAAAGAGTACACTGGAGGCTGTTTGCTGCCATTTCTGAACCAGGAGACTCTCTAATACAATTTCTTAAAGATTCATAATTTTACATAAATTTTAATGAGAAACTGTATGGCATGTTTGCTTCCTCATTTATTTATTTATATCCTGTCTTATCTAGAAACAATTTTTGAAAGTATATATAGAAAGCTGCAAACCTTGAGCTCAAGGTTGTGACTATAGGCTGGGTCATGTTTCAGAAAAGAGAGTAGAATAAAGTGGCAAAGTGAAATATTGATAAATTTTTAACTTCAGTACAAGAAAAGACAAAATTAATGACAACATACAGACTGGAAGAAGAAATCTGCATATATAAGCTAATGGTTAACCGCTACAATTAATTCTACAAAACACATTAAAAATATATATATATCCAACAGAAAAATGAACAAGGAATATGAAAGTGCAGTTCCTAGAGGAGGAAACTCAAATGGCCAATAATTATATAAGAGGTGCTCAACCTCACCAGAAATCAGGAAAATGAAAAATAAAACAAGATTCCAGTTCCCACCCATCACACTGGAAAAAATTTAAAAGTCTTAACATTACCAACTTTAAAGGTGATATGGAGCAACAACAAGAATCTCAAAAACTGCTATGGGGAGGTATAACTAGGCACAACCATTTTGGAAAGCAATTTGGCAATGGCTGGCAAAATAAAATATGTCTATCTGTGGATGTACAATTCTAGGTTTGCATATGAATAAGGAAATATCATATGGGAATGTTCATTTTAGCAACACTTCGCAATAATATAAAAAACTGAAAACAGCCCAAATGTGCATCAATTTAACAAATTTTTGTTCATTCATACAATGGAATATTACATAGCAATAGAAAGTAATACATTAAAGCTATATGTATCTAAAAAAAAATCAAAGTTATTTTAAGTATAAAGCCTGCAAAAATATACACATTAAAGAATAACACAGCATAGTAAGAGTTATAAAAAGGTTTAAAGCATGTAAAATAAACTAATATTTTGTTGACACATGAATGTGTAGCAAAAGCATAGGAATACGCACAGGAATGACAGACACCAAGTTTAGAAAGGTAACCTCTAGGAAGAAAATGAAGGGGTCTCAAATTTTATCTGCATTTTTATTTCTTAAAAAACAGAAAAAAATAGTAAAATGTTAATATTTTCTAATGCTAAGTGGTGAGAACACAGATGTTCAGCATATTAGTCTCTATATTACAAATCTGAAATATTTATACAAATTTGTTAAATCTGTTTTATTGGAAATCTGAAAACTACATATTTTCTATCCCATAAGTATTTGTGAATATGAAAAATATAAAACATTTTTTTTTTTGCTTTGAAGAGCACATAAAGCAACATTAGATTTTCATTTAAGCCTTAGTTACTCAAGAGTATGATATATATTGGGGCGGGGGGAAGGAGCAGCAACAATAACACTTGGGTCAAAATGATTACCTGTGCAAGCAGTTCTCATTTATTGTGCATCTGAAATATTTGGAAGTTTTTAAAAAAAGAACAGATGCTCGGGCATCATCTTAAACTGGCTTGAATCAGAATGTCGGCATTGAGGACCATATACACAAGACTGAAAACCACTTGTCTACAAAAAAGATACAAAAATAAAAATGAGCAACCCTGACTGATTTAGAAAAAACATGTAATTTGAATGGTGAAGGTACAGTTTTGCTAATGGCTAGGGGGACAGTTCCATGTATTCTACCTATGAACTGTACAAGCAATAGAAAAATATGAAAAAATTAAGACATATTTAGCAATACTGCACAAGCTAATACCACAATAAAAGGGGACAGTAGCTGCATTTCATATGAAATGCATCAATCATACAATGTTCTTGGATGTTAGTAACTGAATTAGACTAGAAAACTTAGGTGCCTCTCAGGAAATAAAGGCAGCACAAAAAGGCTTACATTAACTGTACCTGAAACATTCTCTTGATATGATTACAGCGCTGGATATTCTTTGCTCCCCACTCCAGAGTCTACTCTTTACCTTCTCTACTTTGCTCTAATTCCTAGGAGGCTGACTTTTAGACTGCTACAAGGCTCCCTTGCCTTTTTGCTTCCAATACTGTCTACCAGTGGAAAATATTAGGTCGTGACCAAAGAACCAGAAGAGTGTGAAGCTGGGGTAAGTATTTCCATTGGTGCGCTCCTGTCAGATCACAGAAAGGCCAGAGTTCTAATCAGGTAGCATTTTTTTTTTTTTTTGAGACGGAGTCTAGCTCTGTCACCAGGCTGGACTGCACTGGCACAATCTCAACTCACTGCAAACTCCAACTTCCTGGTTCAAGTGATTCTCCTGCCTCAGCCTCCTGAGTACCTGGGATTACAGGCATGTGCTACCATGCCCAGCTAATTTTTGTATTTTTAGTAGAGACAGGGTTTCACCACGTTGGCCAGGATGATCTCTGACCTTGTGATCTGCCCACCTCAGCCTCCCAAAGTGCTGGGATTACAGGCATGACCCACCATGCCTGGCCCCAGGCAGTCTTTTCATCATAGCTTCCATGTGGATTTTAGCAGTGGTCCTTCTCTTGCCTCTCCAAGCCTAGGGATGATAATTGCTCTTACTATTGCTAGTCTCGGGGTGCTTCACCATCCATTGTTGGTTTGTTTTAACCTAGAGACACATATTTAAACTCATCTCAGTTACCTCATTTGAGTATGTCATCTATTTTCTACCAGAACACTGACATTACAAAGTTTAAGTTATGCTTTATACCAGAGAATCAGAGTAATATATTTATTCTGTAGATCTAACCTTATAAGCTAATATATACAGTTATTAAATACTGTTCTAGGTGTTAAGTATGATTCAGGAAAGAAAAAATACATATATGTGGTATAATTTATGCCTTTGAAAAAATCTAGATAGAGAACAAGTTCATGGCCAAAATAAGTGAACTAACTGAGAACACAGAAAATAACTAACAAGTAGTACTAGGTGAACTAAGGAAACAAGAATTAGGGAGTCAGGGAAAGCTTTGTGAAGAGAGTAGTATTCCAGTTGGGACTAAAGTGTAGAGGGGATTTAAATAGCATTAGCCAAATAGAGTGGAGAGATATGGATATCTGAAACAAGAAAAGTAAATAAGCCAAACACTAAGTTGGAAAAGTGTAGAGTTGTTTGGCTAGCATAAGTATAATGTTTGACTTGAGCAGAGAAAGCTTTATTTCTGACTCTACAGCTTTAGTAGTTCTAAGTCAGACAGGTGTAGCTATACAAGTACCTATTATACAATTTATGTATCATTAGAAAACAAATGGTATGGGAAAGAACAGATTCTACCTTGAAAACAGGTATTTGAGCAAAATTTGGCCAGAAAGACAGACCTTTTCCCCATGCAGTTAATTTCTATCTCTATTAAACAAACTCTGAATAAACAACCCCAATTTATCTACAATAGCACTGGTCCACGCGTCTATTCTATTCATTCCTTGCTGCCCCAAATATGTGTCCATACATCAATGTTGGCCTCTAGGATACATTTTTTTTTTTCCAACAGGTTTCTGAATAGGCTAGGCAATTCTCATTCAGAATAAGCCTCACTATTTATTTCAGCGATTTTACAAAGGATGTTTTAAAGCTGCTTTTAAACAGCTATGATTGTTTCTAAGGTTTTCCAGATATCAAACCATCGGTGAATTAATCAGGTAAACATTATAGAAGATAAGGACAGTTCAATTACTAACAGAATATTCTCCAGTATTTCTGCTTGCTTTGGAAAACATTATCAAGATTAAAAAACCCTAGCAGTTCCGATTTCCTCAGTGATCTTTCGTATGAAACTCAGCCATCATGTCTCAAAAATTTTCTAAAATCTAAGAAAGCAAGAAAACACCTTGTTAACAGTGATGTCAGCAAGACGGCTGACTAGAGGCACCTGGCATTCCCCACGAAGAGACTTCTCAGGGAAGAGACTAAAAATAACAATACAAAAGATCAGCATAACCGATAAATAAAATTGACAGGATAGGAGGCTCAAATAAAATTAGAAATAAACAAGGAGACATTGCGAGTGATACTACAGAAATATAAAGGAAAATATTATGAAAACTATATGTCAACAAATTGGGAAACTTAAAAGAAATGTAAAAATTCCTGGATACATACAACCTACCAAGCTTGAACTAAGAAGAATAGAAAACCTTTACAGACCGATAATAAAAGAGATTGAAGCAGTGATATAAAGTCTCCCATCAAAGAAAAAGACCAGGATCTGATGGCTTTACTGACAAATTCTATCAAACATTTCAAGACTAATACTAATTCTCAAAATCTTCCAAAACCTGAAGAGGAAGAAACTCTTCCAAATTCATTCTATGACACCAGCATTCCCTGATACCCAAAACAGACAAGGGCACAACCACAAAAAAGAAAACTACAGGCCAATATCCAGATGAACAGAGATGTAAAAATCTTCAACAAAATACTACCAAAGCAAATAAACAGCACATTAAAAAGATCATTCACCATGCTCGAGTAGGATTCATTCCAGGAAGCAAGGATAGTTTAAAAAACATAAATCACTGAATATAATATATCACATTAACAGAATCAAAGACAAAAACTCTATTATCATTTCACCAGACTCAGAAAATGCATTTGATAAATTTCAACATCTTTTCATAATAAAAACTCTCAAGAAATTAGTTATAGAAGAATTGCAATACAGAGCACATGTAACAAAACCATAGTCAACATCACATTGAATGAGGAAAAATGGAAAGCTTTTCCTCTAAGATCTGGAATAAGATAAGGATCACCTATTTTACCACCCTTATTGAACATAGTAATGGAATTCCTACCCAGAGAAATTAGGCAAGAGACTCAATTAAAAGGCATCCAATTGGAAAGGAGAAAGTCAAACCATCTGTTTATAGGTATGATTTTGTATATATAAAATCCTAAAGACTCTACCAAAAACCTGTTAGAACTAATTACCAAATTCAGTAAAGTTCTAAGATACAAAATCAATATATGAATTCAGTAGCATTTCTATGTGCCAATAGATAATTATCTGAAAAAGAAACCAAGAAAATAATCTCATTTGTAATAGCTAAAAATAATTAGATACTCGGAAATAAATTTAACCAAGAATGTGAAAGATCTCTATTATAAAAATTATAAAATATTGATTAAAAAATTAAAGAGGATGCAAATATATAGAAACATATTGTGTGTTCATGGATTAGAATAATTTACTGTTAAAATGCCCATAATACTTAAAGCAATCTACAGATTTAAAGCAATCCCCATAAAAATACCAATGACATTTTTCAAAGCAATGACAAGAAAAATCCTAAAATTCACATAGAACCATGAAAGACCCCAAATAGCCAAAGTAATCTTGAGCAAAAATAATAAAGCTGGATTTCATATTATCTGACTTCAAAATATACTACAAAACTATAGTAATCAAAATGGCATGGTACTGGTATAAAAACAGAAAGGCCAGTGGAAGAGAATTGAGAACATAGAAATAAATGGACACACAGCCAACTGATTTTTGATAAAGTGTCATAAGCATATGTTAGGAAAAGGACTGTCTCTTAAATAAATGATACTGGAAAAACTGAATATCCCCATGTAGAAGAACAAACTAAACCCCTGTCTTCTACCATATTTAAAAAAAATCACCTCAAAATGGAAACAGATTGGCTGGGCATGCTGGCTTATGCCTGTAATCCCAGCACTTTGGGGGGCTGAGGTGGGAGTTTGAGACCAGCCTAACCAACATGGAGAAACCCTGTCTCTATTAAAAATACAAAATTGGCTGGGTGTGGTGGCACTGCCTGTAATCCCAGTTATTTGGGAGGCTCAGGCAGAAGAACTGCTTGAACCCAAGAGGCGGAGGTTGCGGTAAGCTGAGATCATGCCATTGCACTCCAGCATGGGCAATGAGAGTTAAACTCCATTTCAAAAAAAAAAAAAAGGAACTAGATTGAAGACTTAAACGTAAAACCTGAATGTATGAAACTACCAGAAAAGAGACTGCTGGCAAGATGGCCGAAAAGGAACAGCTCTGGTCTGCAGTTCCCAGCAAGATAGACACAGATGGCAGGTGACTCCTGTATTTCCAACTGAGCCTCCACTGGTGACACCCAGGAAAACAGAGTCTGGGTGGACCTCCAGTGGACCTCCAGCAAACTCCAGCAGACCTGCAGCAGAGGGGTATGTGTAGGGGGAACTCCACAGGAGCCAAGGCAAGGGTCTGAGGCCTGAGTCTGCTCTCATATAAATATAGAATTAGAAAAGAATTAGAGATATAGTTACACAGTTATTGCTATATATAATCATAATTACATAGCTATTCACATGTAATCATAAATATATATATATATATATGATCATATAATATTTAATCTTACTAATAAGTCTCAGGTCAAGAAGTATGGGACTGAAGTGGCACTGGAAAAAGAGGTGACCCTAAGGCAAGATGCTTTAAGTCCTCTGTGACACCTGCATAAGGGCTGCTGGAGGACACCTCAGTTGTGTGGCAGCACCAGCACTGTGAAAGCATCTGCTATTTAGCCAGCTAGGGAAGGAGACGTCCAAGATGGCTGAGACATCTCCTTCCTTGGGGGAGTTAGGAGAAAACTCTGCTCTTCCAAGCTCTGTGGTAGACCTGGTGGGTGTCAGGGAGGCTCACAGACACCCAGGGGCTTAACTGTCTCTATGTGATGCTGTGCTTCAGCGGTCAAATTCCATGTCTACTTTCACATTCTGCTTCTGCACCCGGTTCCTCCCTTTCTTAAAAGAATTAGTAACATAAATCTTAGTGATCTTGTTATTTCTTGATAAGTATGAAAAAAGTGCTGATGCCTTAGGTTTTCTCTTCCCCTTGGCTTCTTGAAAATCCTGTGCCCCTGTTTCCAGGACATGTAATTTACCTGACCCTATCACTGACCACCATTACCTCACCCTACCTACCCTTCCCCCTGCTTTGTACTCAATAAAAAACAGAGTATCCAGGAAGTTGGGGCCACTGCTGGACTCCTCATTTTGGTTGACAGTGGACCCCTGGGCTCAAACTGTCTTTTCTCTATCTCTGTGTCTTGTGTCTTTTTCACAGTTTCTCGTCTTCACACCAGCAGAGAGGGGCTCACAGGACCCTGTAGCGCAGGACCCTACAAAGGGGACCTGACAGAAAGAATACTAACAGAAAGGAATAGTATTGACATCATAGAACAAAGGTGGGTAAATCCACAAAGATGGGGAGAAACTGGCACAAAAAGACTGAAAACTGCAAAAACCAGAATGCCTCTTCTCCTCCAAAGGATCATAACTCCTCACCTGCAAGGAAACAAAATTAGACAGAGAATGAGTCTGACAAATTAACAGAAGTAAGCATCAGAAGGTGGATAATAACAAACTCCTTTGAGCTAAAGCAGCATGTTCTAACTCAATGCAAGGAAACTAAGAATGTGGAAAAAAGGTTAGATTAATTGGTAACTAGAATAACCAGCTTAGAGAAGAACATAAATGACCTGATGGAGATGAAAAACACAGCATGAAAACTTTGTGAAGAATACACAAGTATCAATATCCAAATCAATCAAACAGAAAAAGGACATCAGAAATTGAAGATCAATCCAATGAAATAAAGCAAGACAAGATTAGAAACATAAAAGTGAAAAGAAACAAACAAAACCTCCAAGAAATATGGGACTATGTGAAAAAATACCAAATCTATATTTGATTGGTATGCCCAAAAGTGATGGGGAGGATGGAACCCAGTTGGAAACCACTCTTCAGGATATTATTCAGAGAATTTCCCCAACCTAGCAAGGTAGGCCAACATTCAAATTAAGGAAATACAGAGAACGCCACAGAGATATTCCTCAAGAAAAGCAACCCCAAGAAACATAATCATTAGATTCACCAAGGTTGAACTGAAGGAGAAAATGTTAAGGGCAGCCAGAGAGAAAGGTTGGGTTACCCACAAAGGGAAGCCCATCAGACTCACAGTGGATCTCTCAGCCAAAACTCTACAAGCCAGAAGAGAGTGGGGACCAATATTCAACATCTTTAAAGAAAAGAATTCTCAACCCAAATTTCAAATCCAGCCAAACTAACCTTCATAAGCAAAGAAAAAATAAAGTCCTTTACAGACAAGCAAATGATGAGAGATTTTGTCACCACCAGGCCTGCCTGACAAGAGCTCCTGAAGGAAGCACTAAACATAGAAAGGAACAACCGGTACCAGCCACTGTAGAAACATACCAAGTTGTAAAGACCGTCAAGGCTAAGAAGAAACTGCATCAACTGACCAGCAAAATAACCAACTAGCATCATAATAACAGAATCAAATCACACATAGTATTAACCCTAACTGTAAACAGGCTAAATGCCCCTATTAAAATACACAAACTGGCAAGTTGGATAAAGAGTCAAGACTCATTGGTGTGCTGTACTCAGGAGACCTATCTTAAGTGCAAAGACACATATAGGCTCAAAATAAAGGGATGGAGGAAGATTTACCAAGCAAATGGAAAGCAAAAAAAAAAAAAAAAAAAAAAAAAAAAAAAAAAGCAGGGATTGTAATCCTAGTCTCGGATAAAACAGACTTTTAAACCAACAAAGACCAAAAGAGACAAAGAAGGGCATCACATAATGGTAAAAGGATCAATGCAACAAGAGGAGCTAAGTATCCTAAATATGTATGCAACAAATACAGAAGCACCCAGATTCATAAAGCAAGTTCTTAAAGACCCACAAAGAGACTTAGACTCCCACACAGTAATAGTGGGAGACTTTAACACTCCACTGTCAATATTAGACAGATCAACAAGACAGAAAATTAACAAGGATATCCAGGACTTGAACTCAGATCTGAACTAACTGGACCTCATAGACATCTACAGAACTATCCACCCTGAATCAACAGAATATACGTTCTTCTCAGCACCACATCACATCTACTCTAAAACTGACGACATGGCAAATGCAAAACAATGTAAATCGTAACAAACAGTCTCTCAGACCACACTGCAATCAAATTAGAACTCAGGATTAAGAAACTCACTCAAAACTGCACAGCTACATGGAAACTGAACAACCAACTTCTGAATGACTACTGGGGTAAATAATGAAACTAAGGCAGAAATAAAGATGTTCTTTGAAACCAATGAGAACAAAGACACAACACAACAAAATATCTGGGACATATTCAAAGCAGTATGTAGAGGGAAATTAATAGCACTAAATGCCCACAAGAGAAAGTAGGAAAGATTTAAAATTGACACCCTAACATGACAATTAGAAGAACTAGAAAAGCTAGAACAAACAAATTCAAAAGCTGGCAGAGGACAAGAAATAACTAAAATCAGAGCAGAACTGAAGAAGATAAAGTCAGGAAAAATGCTTCAAAAAAAAAAAAAAAATCCATGACTCTAGGAGCTGATTTGTTGAAAAGATCAACAAAATAGATAGACTGCTAGCCAGATTAATAAAGAAGAAAAGACGGCAGAATCGAATAGATGCAATAAAAAATTATAAAGGGGGTCTCTCGACGAATCCTGTAAAAATACAAACTACCATCAGAGAATACTATAAATACCTCTACACAAATAAACTAGAACATCTAGAAGAAATGGATAAACTCCTGGACACATACACCCTCCCAAGAATAAACTAAGAAAAAGTCAAATCCCTGAATAGACCAATAGCAAGATCTGAAATTGAGGCAGTAATTAATAGCCTACCAACCAAAAAAAGTCCAGGACCAGATGGATTATCAGCAGAATTCTACTAGAGGTACAAATAGGAACTGGTACCATTCCTTCTGAAACTGTTACAAAAAGACAAAAAAAGAAGGAACCCTAACTCATTTTATGAGGCCAGCATCATCCTCACACTTAAACCTGGCAGAGACACAACAAAAAAAGAAAATTTTAGGCCAACATCCCTGATGAACATCGATGCAAAAATCCTCAATAAAATACTGGCAAACCAAACACAGCGGCTTATTAAAAATCTTGTCCACCATGAGCAAGTTGGCTTCATCCCTGGAATGCAAGGCTGGTTCAACATATGCAAATCAATAAGTGTAATCTATCATATAAACAGAACCAATGACAAAAACCACATGATTAACTCAATAAATGCAAAATAGGCCTTCGACAAAATTCAGCAGCCCTTCATGCTAAAAACACTCAATAAACTAGGTATCGATGGAATGTATCTTAAAATAATAAGAACTATTTACAACAAACTTACAGCCATATCATACTGAATGGGCAAAAACTGGAAGCATTCCATTTGAAAACCAGCACAAAACAAGGATGCCCTCTATCACCACTCCAATTCAACATAGTACTGAAAGTTCTGACCAGGACAATCATGTAGGATAAATAAATAAAGGATATTCAAATCAGAAAAGAGAAAATCAAAGTATCTCTTTTTTGCAGATGGCTTGATGATATATTTAGAGAACCCCATCATCTCAGCCCAAAATCTTCTAAAGCTGATAAGCAACTTCAGCATAGTCTCAGCATACAAAATCAAAGTGCAAAAACTGCAAGTATTCCTATACACTAATAACAGACAGAGAGCACAATCATGAGTGACTGTCCATTCACAACTGCTACAAAGAGAATAAAATACCTAGGAATACAACTTATAAGGGATGTGAAGGACCTCTTCAAGGAGAACTATGAACCACAGCTCAAGGAAATAAGAGGACACAAACAAATAGAAAAACATTCCATGCTCATGGTTAGGAAGAATCAATATCATGAAAATGGCCATACTGCCCAAAGTAATTTACAGATCCAATGCTATTCCCATCAAGGTACCACTGAATTTCTTCACAGAATTGGAAAAAACTACTTTAAATTTCATATGGCACTAAAAAAGGGCCCACATAGCCAAGACAATCCTAAACAAAAAGAACAAAGCTGGAGGCAACATGCTACCTGACTTCAAACTATACTACAAGGCTATAGTAATAAAAACAGCATGGTACTGGTGCCAACAGAGACATACAGACCAATGGAACAGAACAGAGGTCTCAGAAATAACACCACATATCTACAACCATCTGATCTTTGACAAACCTGACAAAAATGAGCAATGGGGAAAAGATTCCCTATTTAATAAATGGTATTGGGAAAACTGGCTAGCTTAAAGCTGAAACTTCCTTCCTTATACCTTATACAAAAATTAACTCAAAATGGATTAAAGACTAAAAAATAAGACCTAAAACCATAAAAACCCTAGGAGAAAACCTAGGCAATACCATTCAGGACACAGGCATGGACAAAGACTTCATGACTAAAACACCAAAAGCAATGGCAACAAAAGCCAACATAGACAAGTAGGATCTAATTAAACTAAAGAGCTTCTGCACAGCAAAAGAAACTATCATCAGAGTGAACAGGCAACCTACAGAATGGTAGAAAAATTTCACAATCTATACATCTGACAAAGTGCTAATATCCAGAATCTACAAAGAACTTAGACAAATGTACAAGAAAAAAACAAACCCGATCAAAAAGTAGGAGAAGGATATGAACAGACACTTTTCAAAAGAAGACATTTATGCATCCAACAGACATGAAAAAATGCACATCATCACTGGTCATTAGAGAAACGCAATCAAAACCGCAATGAGATACCATGTCACATCAGTTAGAACAGCGATCATTAAAAAGTCAGAAAACAACAGAGGCTGGAGAGAATGTAGAGAAATAGGAACACTTTTACTCTGTTGGTGGGAGTATAAATTAGTTCAGCCTTTGTGGAAGACAGTGTGGCGGTTCCTCAAGGATCTGGAAATAGAAATACCATTTGACCCAGCAATCCCATTACTGGGTACAGACCCAAAGGATTTTAAATCACTCTACTATAAAGGCACATGCAGGGGATAGGAGTTGGGAGAGGGATAGCATTAAGGGAAATACCTAATGTAGATAACGGGTTGATGGGTGCTGCAAACCACTATGGCACATGTATACCTGTGTAACAAACCTGCACATTTTGCACATGTACACCAGAACTAAAAGTATAATTTTATAAAAACTATCCAAAGAAAATGTGAGGGAAATGCTTTATGACTTTGGTCTGAGTAACAATTTTTTGGATAAGAACTCAAAAACACAAGCAACACAAACAAAAATAGAAAAGCAGGATTATATTTAGCTACAAAGTTTCTGCACAGCAAAGGACGCAATCAAAAAAAAAAAAAACAACAACAACAACTATAGAATGGGAAAAATATTTGCAAAATATGCATCTGAGTTAATATCCAGGAGATGTAAGGAACTTAACTCAATAGCAAAATAATAACAATCTGATCAAAATGAGCAAAAGATCTGAATAGATGTCAAAAGAAGACATATAATTGGCCAACAGGTAAATGATAAAATGCTCAACGATCACTAACCCTTTGGGAAATATAAATGTAAATTAAAACTGCAATGAGATATCTCACCCCAGTTAGAATGGCTATTATCAAAAAGACAAAGAAATAACAAATGTTGGAGTGTATATGAAAAAAGGGGAATTCTTATATACTGTTGGTAGGAATGTAAAGTCCAGCCATTATTGAAGATAGTATGAAGGTTACTCAAAAAAATTAAAGATAAACTACAACATGATCCAGCAATCCCACTACTGGGTATTCATATCCAAAGGAAATGAAATCAGTATGCTGAAGAGGAATCAGCACTCCCAAGTTTATTACAGTGCTATTCACAATACCCAAGATACAGAATCAATCTAAGTGTCCACCAAAGAATGAATGGATAAAGAAAATGTGGTATGTATACACAATGGGACACCATTCAGCCAAAAAAAGGGGATGAAGTCCTGTCATTTGTGGCAACATGGATGAATCTGGAGGACATTATATTAAGTGAAGTAAGCCAGGCACAGAAAGACAAAATCTGCATAATCTCACTTACATGTGCAATCTAAAAAAGTTGATGTCATAGAAGAGGAGAAAAGCAGTCACCAGAATCTGTGGAGTAGAAACAGGGAGAGAGGGAAAAGGGAAAAGGAAAAGGGAAAGGAGGAAGAAGAGAGATTGGTCAATAGGTACAAATTTGCAGTTATGTAGGAGGAGTAAGTTTTGCTGATCTACTGCACAGAAAAGTGACTATAATTAACAATACTATATTGCACATATTTCAAAATACCAAGAGAAGAGAATTTTGAATGTTCTCACAATAAAGAAATGACAAATCTTTGAGGAAATAAATACCTTGATTTAATCATTATACAACATATTCATGTATCAGAACATCACACTGTACCCCCCAAATATGCACAATTAGTATGTGTCAAAAATATGTCAATTAAAAATAAAAGTACAGTGAAACTAAAAGGCTCTTTACAAAAATATAACAACAAAAATGGCACATGCATTCAAGAAATATGTAAAATGAGTCTCATTTAAATCTTATTGGGTAGTTTCTACTTTGGCTGGGAATTTGAATAATTAAAATTTGTATCTGTAAAAGAAAATAAAAAACTTTGTTAATTAAATGGTTAATGTATACTGTATCAAGGATATTTTGTTTGGTTAATATGACTCTATTTTTTGTATCGTTTGTTGTATAGTAGGGACAAAAACGTAACAGGCAAGTATCACAATTTATTCAGGATCTAAGAGTCATTACGAGGATAATTATTTTTCATTTCCCAATGGTTCCAAGCCCAAATCCTCTTTTGTCCCAGATCCCCCATATTCTAAACAGTTCACAGTGGCAGAACTATGTTCGGCCTTCTTTAACATTTCAACTGACCATAATAGTTAATATCTACTTGCTTTCACCTACAGTAATCAACAATGTACCTAGACAGTCATGCCTCAGGGGTTCACTAAAGCCCCCTCCTACTTCTCTCAAGTGCTCCATCAAGTCACCCTCCAGTATCCTAGAGGCTCAAGTCTCCTGCAATATGTAGAGGACTCTTTGTTTATACACTGAAGGTATGTTATACTCCTAAGAGTATTTCATCTACCTATTAGCAGTTAACAGAGAAAGGACATAAGGTCTCCACAGAAAAATTACAGTTATTGTCAGATACTGTTTACTATTTAAGACATTATCTAAGTGCTGCTGGTATCCAGGACTCCTAATAAATTGAGGATTATCCATGAGTTTCCCAAGTCCAGAACTAAGAGGCAACTTAATATGTTAGAGTTGGTTGGATACTGCCATCTACAGGTTCCTAAAGTTTTACTCATAATATTCCAACTTAATGAACTCACTAAAAATTCAGTTCCTAAACCCATTCCTTCTTGGGGGGTCAGGGGGAAATGAAGCACCCTTTGCAGAATGAAAAAAGGGTAATACAATGACCCCCAGTTCCCTGCTTTAGAATTGCCCAATGATTCAAAACCTTTAATCCTTTTTGTATACTAAAGCAGGCATTGGGGAATACTCTCACTCTTACCTGTACCTGAATTTTATATAAAAATTAGTCTGTCAGCATGTACACTAACAGTCACTATGCCTTTGGAGTGGTTCGTGATTTTGAAACACTTTGGAAGCAAAGGGGTTTCCTCACTTTTTCAGGCATACCAATAAAAAGTGGCCCACAAGTTGATAAGCTCCTTGCGGGATGCTGATGCCCAAAGAGATTGCTATTACAAAAGCAGAAGCTCTAACAAAGAGAACTGAGGCTGAATATCAGGTAAGTGCTCCAACTGATTTTCATGCCAAAAATGTTACCCAACTCTGTGAGGTCTATTATCTAAATCCAACAGCTGGAAACAGTAAGGCATGCTCCCTGCTTCTTAACTTTGCCTGCTTACACCCATATGCTGCTAGTTATGGAGGGAAAAAAAGGCCCCTAAAAATTAAAAAGAATTTTGAGAATGAGAAGAATGTTCTTATAATTTCCGTTTCAAGTTCTGGGAAGGCCAAGACAGCCACTTGGTACTCCAAGAGTCACTTAAGGGATATTTGTTATGCTTCTTACATTGCCTTATCCATAATGATACTGACAAGATAGATCAAATGATCAAAAAGTATTGATGGGAAAATTGTTACAAAGTAATTTAAAAGCTATTTAAAATCAATATTTAACTTATCAAACTCATAATCCAAGAAAGTCAATTTACGTTCCCCTAGAATGACCACCCCTCACTCCAACCATTAGGCCCACTTGAACATGTACAATTAGACTTCATCCAACTCCCACCAAGCATGTACTTGTAATAGTTTGCATGTACCTGTTACAGTCTGCATGCTCTCTCAATGGCATTCCCATGTCAAAAGGCTGACAATGCCCTTACTGTAAAACGAACCTGCCAAAAGTAGTACTTCACACTTGGGGTATACTGAATGCCATTTCACGTAACTGAGCCACTCCTTTTACTGGACAGTAACTCATGTACTACTTAAATTTTTACAAACAGTCTGGTATTATCATTGTCCTAACCCAGGCAGTCCTCTGGTAAGGCTGATAAAACTAATGGGATACTTAAACTCAGAATTTCCAACTTCTCTGAAACCAGTAACCTCCTTTGGCCTAAAATTCTCTCTGGCTCTTATGACTCTTCAGAGCACCACGGCTGGAAAACACAAGTTAACTTCTTATGAAATTATTGCTGGTTACTCTATATCCTTTGATATTATACCAAATGTAGACCCCTAATCGACCCATGTTGAAATGACCCAATACTGTACATTCTTAATTCACTATGCTAAAAGTTACCACCAAGAGGTAAAGGAAGACTTTCAAGACACAGATCCAAAAAGGCTTGCTGGAACATGGTAACTGGGTGTTCTGGAAATGTCACCAAAGAAAGACTGCTCTTGAATCCCACTGGAAAGGACCCTACCAAGTGCTCATGACTATAGACATTACAGCTAAACTCAAAAGTGTTGCCCCTGGGTTCACATCTCCCTCATAAAAGACCACCTCCTGATACCACTTGCTCCTCTTCTTAAGCCAGAGACCTTAAAAAATCAGGTTAACCAGGATGAGAAGTTGATCACTTCACATTGTGGACAGCTTTTCTCAAGGCATCAGAACAAGATCCTCCATCATGATAAGACTCTTATCCCTCTTAATTTTTTCTTACATATGCCTTTTCCACTTGGCAAGATAATACTGTAATTAGAATTTCATAATCAGTTGCTTCTGAAGGTAACTTCACAGAATGTTGGATCTGTCCTGCCAAACCCAAATCTTTATATAACTTAAAAGATATTTTAGTCCACTTAGTGGCTAATTTAGCAACATCCCTAATACAACTGCTCATTCAAATTGTACTACTGGTCCCCGTTACAGAGTCAGATTTCTAAGCCCACTTGTTCTCTCTCCCTGTTTTACTTTAATCTAGTCATGGGATACAAGAACCAAGTCCAAACGAGTGTGTCATAAGACAAGATTGTACCAAAAGCCTGAATAGAGTTTCATAAGAACTGACTTATGTGCAAGTATATTACAGTTCTTTTAACCTGTAAACTCTGCTTCAGATTCTTGGCTAGAAACTGCTAAATCCACCATTCCAAGCAATATATCCATGAACAACAGAACTGGAAAGCAGTCCTTATGTGTACCCACAGGGTATATCATTATTTGTGGCTAATTCTGTGGCCAAGCTTATACACAGGCTAACCTCATGCCTTGGCAGGTAGAGGATGAAGGGCCAATGCGGGCTAAAAATCTTAATGGTAACTTGTCACTCCATAATCACTCAAAAGTGGAGCACTGGCTCACTCCTCTTAACTTATGGCATAGGTTAAAGAGAACACTGCCAAGAGGCATTAACCCTTTTGGATGAGCTTTGTTAGGTGCCTTTTCCTATATGGCTTAGAATAATACAAATGAAGTAATGATTAGAATTTATCCCTCACAATAGCCTCTATAGACTATTCTACTGCAATGCTATAGTTGCATAAGACTTCTCTGAATTCTCTTGTAAAAGTTATACCAGATATTTATAGAATTGCTCTAGATTTCTACTTGGGAGAGTCTTTGCAGTTGATAACACTTATTGTTGCACATGGATACATTCTAGTATTGCAGAGACTCAGCTGCAAAAGTAAAATAAAATAAAATAAAATAAAGAATAGTCTACTTGGTTAAAATGGGTGGATTCTTTGTCTGCCTCATTCTTTGATCTGTTCAACTTTAGTTGGTTTTGTTCCCAGGAGCTTTGATGAAGGAGCACATTCCAAACTCTTGGCATTATCCTTCTGATAGTCATAGTAGTCTCCCTAGTGTGCTGCATTCTCTCAAAAGTTTTAAATGACTGCATGCAGCAATCTGCTAAATTCCACAATCTCTCTCCAGCTGGTATGAGAGAAACTCAAAGAATCCTATGACAATGAGGACACCTAACCTATTAATGACACGTTGATACTGAAAACCCAGAATGACAGTTAACTGAGAGCAGTGCTAATGCCCTAAGTTTTGGTCACACTCTCACTTAGCTGAAAGCTTACTGAAAGGACCAAATTATTAAATAAAATTTACAAGATGACACTGAAACCAAAGGGGAGTCACTCACGCTCAGTGCCACATAATCAAAATGAAACTTTAAGGAAGTTAAAGAACAAACAAATCAATTTTTCCTGAAAACAGGGTATTTGCCGCAACCCACACGAAAGGGCCTAGTAACCTGAGCTGGCATGAGGAGTAGTCCCTTCTACCTGAACACTTAAAAGGAAAGTAACATTAAGTAATCTGATGTTAATCAACAGGCTTTTTAGAATTACTCTGCTTCCTTGTTCCCATCTTACAAAAACCAACTATTCTGCCATGCCTGGGCATGGCATTCTATTTTATGGAATGAGATGCTACCCAATTTTGGAATTGCTAACGAAAGCCAATTCAATATTTAAACTAAATTTGTTGAAATTTTTTCTTTTGACATTGGTAGATGGCCAGGAAAGTCTGTTGCACGCATACCTTAATACTTTTTTTTTTTTTTTTTTTAAATAGCAATGTATATTTTGAGGCTATTTTGCCTTGGCTATATTACATTCAAAACATTCAATATGGAGCCAAATTTTATTATTCAAAATTGTTGCAAAGATTGAAATTTACGTAAAATTCAAACTTCTGTATGAAATACACTCCCAATCTAACACTGTTCCAGTGTGATAAGTCATCTACTTAATGTACTCTATTAAATATGTAAGTAAAATATCTAATTTCTAAGAAATCAATGTGATGAAAAGAGATAATTGATAGGTTACAATAGAGATTATCATTTTGAAAACATTTAACAACGTGGAAACCTACACATGTGCACAGAACTTCAGCCTACAGGTAAGCATGCCCCCTTTGAAGTAGTCTTCTGGGAAGGTTGAAAACTTATTCTAATAATGTCTGTCACTGTTTTAAACTATAGTTTTAAACTGCCTCCACCCCCCTTTTTTTAAGAGACGGGGTGGGGAGTTTCACCATATTACCCAGGCTGGTCTCAAACTCCTGACCTCAGGTGATCTGCCTCGGCCTCCCAAAGTGCTGGGATTACAGACGTGAGCCACTGCACCAGGCCTAAACAGCCCTTTTGAAACAGCCCTTCATAGTCATCAGGATAATCCTTTAAATATGCTTAACAATGGTAAAATCTTGAAGGTAGAACCAAGTTTTACAACCATGCAGAAATCATTCTGCCAAATTTAGCAAAGAAAATACTCAAACTTAATTAGTTTTTTGATTTAAAAATACAAACAAAAACAAGTGTTTATGAAAGATATGAAATGTTTTTATTTTGCTTGTAAACTGACTAGAAATTTCAAAAAATTGAAAATAATGATGAATGGCAGCAGCACTACTGGAGTAAGTTTTTAGTCTCCTTAGGTGACTACTTGGAAAGACCAATCTTTAAAAATATAAATGATGGCACGTTTAAGGAAGGAAAATGTTTCAAGACATTACAATCATATTTTAAAGTTAACAAAGCTGCTTTCTTCCATGGAATCCAAACTACTTTCGAGATACTACTTTATTAGTTCCTCAAATATCCCTACATAGGAAAGGAAAGACAATCATCCTTTTTTCAGATGATCAAATGGAGGTGATATAAGGGAGAAGGAACTGTGTTTATTCCATGATAACAATTCAGTCTAAGTGCACTGTCCCCATGTACTTTGTAGTTAACAAAATTTAAGCAAAATGTTTAATCTTTATGCTCCTTGATAAAAAGACATTGTAAGAGTAAAAAGCATTATTATTCAGGTAGACACATCATAAAATATTACAGAAATATATTAAAATGATGATTAATTTATTGCATTCTTGCCTGGAAGAATTCCTGCTCCATGTGTGAAGTGCTTATTAAAGAGGCTGGTGTCAGTCCTCAGACACACTCAAAAAAGTGCTAATTAAATCTATTTTACCAAGACAGCTTGTTTTTTGTCAATTTTAGAAGAAAAAACACATAAAAAATGAGAGGAACCACTGACAAAACTAAGAGCAAACCCTAGGAAAACTGGTAAGTTGTTGATGGTCCCAGAGAGACAAAGTACAACTCAATTACGAGATAATTTTCATTAAAATAAATAATTAAAATAACTATTCTCCTAAATTTTCAATTCTTTATGAGAAAAAATTGCCCTTCAAATATCCCAGGAAACCTTAGCAACTCGCCTCCTCGATTCTACTCATTTATTAAATATTTATATCTCTGCTATTGTCACCAAGTATCTTTGGGCCGGTGGCACTACATTTATACAGATGAAAGTTTGACAGATAAAAGACAAAGGAATTGTACTCATGTCTATGACTTAAATGATACTACTATTCCTTTGAAACTGAAGTGATCATGATCTTTCAAGTACCATTTTTAGGGGTACTATAACAAGAGTCTGAAAGGATTTGACTATTTTTTTATTTTTTATTTTTTTTTGAGACAGAGTGTTGCTCTGTCACCCAGGCTGGAGTGCAGTGGTGCGATCTCGGCTCACTGCAACCTCCACTTCCTGGGTTCAAGTGATTCTCCTGCCTCAGCCTCCTAAGTAGCTGGGATTACAAGCGCACGCCCCTATGCCTGGCTAATTTTTGTATTTGTAGTAGAGACGGGGTTTCACCGTGTTGGTCAGGCTGGTCTTGAACTGCTGACCTCGCGATCCGCCCGACTTGGCCTCCCAAAGTGCTGGGATTACAGGCATGAGTCACCGCGCATGGCTCCACTCTATTTTTTATGAAAGATTTTAGCAATTAATGAGTAAACAAAAATACAAGGTGCACTGTCCGCCTTTGAGCGCTAAATTTTGTTTGAGGCTAAGAATTCAACTGGATCAAGGACAGCTCTAGTCAGACAAGTTCTAATTACAGCTTCCACAAGGATTGACTGCTTAGTTTTGATATAATCAGTTTTCCTTCCAGGTGCTTCAGCTGTCTGGTCTATAAAATTGGATAATAGTAACCTGTCTGAATAATGCTCCTTTGAAGTTAACTAATCAACTCTCTCACAGGTGCCCTTAAAACTATTAGACGCCATGAAAATAATGAGCACTATCTCGAGAAAAAAAAAAAAGGTAGTATATACGTGTTAGTGATCATTTAACAGCACTAGTAATTTCTCACCAAAGAACTATCTCCCACCCCCGCCCCGATGCATTTCAGAGCTTATGACCTCCGCCTAGCATAAAGTCGTACACTCCGGACTCAAGGCTGCAAGAAAAGCAACTACGACGTCGCTACTGAAATGGACCAGACAAAGGAAAGTGGATCAGTGCAGAGGGAACCGTCCGTGGAAGGGGGTGGGTGCAGACTCTCCATGCAAGCTCCGAAATTAAACAGGACGCAGTTCCCCACCTCAGACCTGTGTTCAGTGCAGGACCCCTCGCAGCCACCCCATCCCACCCTCCCCGGCCTCCTCCGCCACGCCTCCGGCGCCTCGCCGCCAGGGCTCAGCTTCTTCGAGCCCGCAGAATTTCAACCTCCGGCAGGCGCGCCCGGAGGCCGCTCGGGGAACCTCAGGTGCGAAAGTTAAGCCGCCGCCGCGTCACCTGAGGCCCAGGTGAGAGGCGGCCAGGCCAGCGGCAGCCCTAGCCCAGCCCCTCGGCGCGTCCCCGCTTGGGCCAACGTGGGGGCCAAGCCACAGCGTCTGGGCAAGGCCGGGCCTCGGCTGGGCCCCTCCAAGAGGCGCCGCCGCCGCCGCCGCCGCGCCCGGCCGTACTCCGAGCAGCCGGCCTTTACCTGTGTCCGCGTCCCGGAGCCGCCGGCCTCGCGCCCCCTCCCGGCGCTCCCGGCCGCCCGCAGCTAGACTCTGAGGAGCCGCCACGGCTCCGGCTGCTGCGATGCCGCTTTGGCGTGACGGGAAGCGACAGGAGCCAAACCCCGCGGAAAGCGCTCCAGCTGCGCCGGCAGTCCGGACCCCGCGGCCCCGGACGTGGCGCCCCGGCACTCGCCCGCCGCCGCCCGCGGCCCTGCTCACCCTACCTCTGTGGGTTCCCTCCCGAGCCGCGCGTGGGCGGCGCCGGTCTTTGACCCCGCGCAGGCTGACGAGCGCCGCGGGCCTGGGGGAACCGTGGGAAAGTTTTTCTCCCTTGTCATTCCCTTACGAGAGCCGCAGAAATGATCCGCGTGGTCTCCCTTACCCTCTGTCGGCCTTTTCCAGAGTTCAGAGCTCCGAGCCCACTGCTGGGGCTGTTCCCTGCTAAGATCTTAGGCAGGCATCCCAGCCGCCCATCTCCAAGCCTCGGACTTTCTAAGCCGGCAGTACCACCTGGGTTTAGTTTTCCCTTCGAATATCACTACCTTCGTTGCTGACCTTGTTCCTGAAGTTCCACCGGTGTGCAAGGAGATTAACCACTCAAGTGCACGTGACACTACTCTTGACAAATTACAGTTGGGAGGTGAGTTGATGACTGGAGGTAAATCAAAAGGGCTTATTTAGGGAATGAGGGGGCCGCCTGCAGTAAATGTTCACTTGCAGGTGCCTCATAGATGATCAAACGACTATAAGTAAGATTTGGAATATGAAAAGCAAGTTTTATTAGTCGGCTTGAGGGAGGGAAGGAAGCTAGGAGAGAACCTCAAACGAATATACAGCTTTGTTTCTCTGCTAGATATAGAAATTTTTATTTATCAAAAGTGACTTATTTGGAATCTTGTCCTAAGATTAGGGCTATATGCAGTGACTTCCCATCTGAAAAACCAAGGAAATAAAAAACAAAATGAAAGACATCACAAGAAAAATACAGACCAATACACCTTATGCATATTAGCATAAAAAATCCTCAACAAAATACTAGCAAGCCAAATCCAGCAACATTAAAAAAAAAATTATACGACATGACGAAGTAGCATTTATCTCAGGAATGCAAGGTTGGTATAACATACAAAATTAATCAATGTAACACACCACTTTAATAGACTAAAGGACAAAACCCACATGATCATCTCAATAGATGAAGAAAAAGCAGTTGACAAAATCTAACACCCTTTCTTGATATAAACCCTTCAACTAGGAATAAAAGGAAACTTGTTCAACCTAATAAAGAGCCTCTGTGAAAAACTCCATAATTAACATCATACTTAATCTTGAAGGAATGAACATTTTCACCTAAGCTCAGGAATAAAAAATGATGTCAATTGTAGCCGCCGCCGCCGCTGCCGCCGCTGCTGCAGCTGTTTCCCCCTCCCCCCTCCCCCCTCCCCCTCCCCCTCCCCCCTCCCCTCCCCCTCCCCCTCCCCCCTCCCCCCTCCCCTCCCTCTTCCCCCTCCCCTCCCCCCTCCCCCCTCCCCCTCCCCCTCCCCCCTCCCCCCTCCCCTCCCTCTTCCCCTCCCCTCCCCCCTCCCCTCCCCCTCCCCCTCCCCCCTCCCCCTCCTCCTTCTCCTTCTCCTCTCCTCCCCCTCCTCCTCGCCTTCTTCTTCTCCGAAGAAAATTAAACCTTATTTATTTAACTGTAGCTACTTCTATTCAACATTATACTGGAGGCACTAGCCAGGGCAATTAGGCAAGGAAAGGTGGAATATCTAACAGCTAGTAGAGCAAATAGAAGAAACATAATTACCAAAGAAAACCGAGACAACAGTCTCAGAACTAAAGGACAGAAGTACATAAGTTCTCAGCTCAATGGATAAAAATTATCTATACCAAAGTATGTTATTGTGAAATTTAAAACCACATGAGTCAGAGAGATCTTAATAGCTTTCAGGGAGGAAAAATTAAGAAATGATTTATAAAGACTTAGAATTTATGAATGGCATTTATAATGGCATTGGATTCTCAACAGAAACATAAATGAAAGACAATTTCTGAGAAAAATGATTTCAAATTTTGAAATTGATAAAGTATGAGGTTAAAAACGGCATTTTCAAATACCAAGGCTTAAACAGTATCTTCATGCATCCTTTCTCAGGAAGCAATTGGAGGATGTATTCTATAACAAAGTGGTGAGACAGAGAATCTGATAGAAGAGAGAAGTGTAGATGACACTCACAACAACTGTTGTAGGCAGAATGGGTCCCCCAAAATGTCCACATCCTAATCTCTGGATCCTGTAAAAATGTTACAGTATATAGAAAAGGGACTTTACTGATGTAATAAAAGTGAGTAAGCCAAATAGGGAGACTATTTAGGATTATCTGGGCAGGCAAAGCCTAATCACATGAACCTTTAAAAGCAGAAAACTTTCTCCAGCTAGAGTCAGAAAGATATGTCAGAGAGGCTCTGAAGATATGTCAGCAAGAAATGTCAGAGAGCTCTGAAGCCTGAGAGAGACTTGACCTTTCTTTGTTGGAGGGAACCACCCAGGATACACACAAAAGGAAGAATGTAGGCAACTTCTAGAGAAAAAGATTGGCCTCCTGGCTGAATTTGCAGTGCTTCCTTTTTAAAGAAATAAACTTTTGGAGGTACAAGATTTATTATAAACAGGACTGAAAGAAGAAAGACAAGACGAAAGTCTTGATGCTTTCTGACTCAGGAATGTAATATAATCTCTTATTTCCTATGAAATCACAGGGATGAACTCAGAAATTATAAGGCCAACAAGTTTGGCAAATAAAAACATAGGATGCCAAGTTAAAATTGAATTTTGGATAAGCAGTGAATTAATTTTTTAGTATAAAACATACTGAAAATGTTTAGGTACTAAAAATTAAAATTTATCTGGGTGTCCCATATTTATCGAGCAGCCCTCTCTGAGCAATATTCTCAACCTTGGAAGCGTGTTAGAATAACATGGAGTGCTTGTGAAAATACCAATGCCCTGTTCTTACTGTGGTACAACGAAATCAGAATTTCTTGGAATAGGATATCAGCAGATTCTAAAGAAAGGTCAAGTGTGAGAACTCATGACCCTACAGAGGAATTAATTTACACAGGTCTGGTAAACTAAAAACAACCTCTCTAGTCATTTTACAACCAGAAGTGAAGAAACACTTTTTGCTTTAATAAATATCTTAACAAATATTCATCATCTCAAAGGTACACATGAAGAGTATGATTTTCAGTCTTTCAGGGAAGATTATTTACATTTTAGTAAAAAGACAGACAAAAACTCAGCTTTATGATTATAAGATACAAAGTCAGTACAGATTTATTTTATCTGCTAGGTAATTAGTATCTAAATATTGACTAACATTATCTCTCATCACACCAGATAAAATGGCTAGCTGAATGTTTAGTCGTCCCAAAGCATCTGTATCAATAATCTCATTACCTAACTGTTGAATTTTATAAACTCTGGCATCAATTATAATTTCCAACAAAGACTGAATTAAATAATAAAAAAAATCATAATTTCCTCCTAGAAACCCAACATTTTGTGATGCAATTCATGCCATTTGAAGCCCTAGCAGGACATTTGGGTGATTTGGAGACAGCAGAAAGTTCAAAATTAGAGGCTTGAGTTAATGGTGTTATTTGCACAGAGGTATGTGAGATTACCAAGAAAAGAGTAGAGAATCATTAGGAAAACCTTAGATTTAGGAGGCAGGGTAGAAGAAAACTTAAAGTTCCTAACAGAAGGACTAGAAAGCTAAAGCTTTCTATGCAAGTTTGAAGAGCAAATGGATAGTGTCAAACTGAGCAAAGAGGCTAAAGAGAATGAGAAAAGGTGACTGGCTTTGCTGACTCTTGAGGCAGTGTATAGTAGCTCAGGTGTGAAACTCTTCCCTGGCTTCAGTCCCAAATCTTCCACTTACAAGTGTATAGCATTAGGACAAGTTTCTTAATCTCTCTGTGCCTCAGTTTTTAAATCTGTAAACAGGAGATAATAATAGTAACATCATAGAGTTATTGTGAGGTTTTAATGATTTTATCCAAGCAAAGTGCTTGAAATGATACCTGATGTATAGTAAGCACTCAGTAAATATCAGCTGCTGTTGTTGGTATTAATGAAGATCTTTAAGAAAACAGTTCTGGAGAGCAGTATGTTAGTTAGGACTCATTTCAGTGAAGTGACAGAAACCTAACTCAAGTTGGCCCAAGGAAAATATTCACTAGTTTATATGGATAAGCCTATGATAGCTTTAGGCATGTGTGGATCTAAGTGTTCAAATGATGCCATCAGCAATATATTTTCACCTTTTGCCCTGTATTTCTCTGTGGTGGCTTTCTTTTTAGGCTGAATTAGTTTATGTAGCGGCAAGATTGGCCACTACTAGATGCAGGCTTAAATTCAACCAGTTTAGCAACCATAATACAAAAAGAATACCTCTTTAGTTCCAGCAAAGTTCTGGAATGAGCTTCCAGTAGAGACCTGGACCATGCGCTCACTCCCACAGAGAGAAAGAACTAGCAAGTTTGTCCATTGCGTACCATTTGCTAATCTATAAAACTGTGTGTATGGGTAGAAGGGAATCAGTTCCCTACTCAGACCACAAAGGTTGAAAGTGAGATAGGCATAGTTACCCAAAGGAATATTGAGGTGCTATTATCAAAACAGATGGAAATGGACATTTGGCAGGCAAAAATAAAAAATGTTCAGTATAAATGGTGAATGTGTAGTTAACTGAGTACAAAATAAAAGATTACGAAAGGTTAGAAGGAGCCAGCTGAGGCTTGAATGATGGCAGAAATATGTATGTAGGTTTTGAGACTTTCTTGAAAATGATCAGCAGCCCAAGAGGAGAAACCATAAATAGTAAAATGATGTGATTTAAATGATGTTCAGGATTGGAATAGTGAGCATGGCACAGGACGAAGAGCAAAGGAATGAAGGTGTCATGCAAATGTGGTTGAAACGGCAATCCATGGGACTCAGATTGGGCAGGGATACAATAAGGACATAGAAACATTGAAAAAGTAATCCCTGCATATTGGATGTTCCTGCAGTAGAAAAGTCATGATTGGCGGTGTCAATCCAAGAAAATGATGAGACAAATCTCAATAATTTTTGGAGATGTATTCGCCAAAGTTAAGGATGCTGCTGGGAGACAGGTCTATGCCTTTCTCTGAAGATGATTTTGAGGGCTCCAAAGTTAAAAGGAAAGGGCGGGATATTGAGAAGCATACAGTTTTCACTTAAACAAAAGGGGCAAAGGAAATATGTGGGGAATCTGCATTTTACATAAGATAATACAGACAAAATGGGGTATGGGAACAATCAGATGTGCATTTGTGTCTGGCAGGCTGGGTGACTGCACCTGTAAAGATAAGCTATCAATTAGCATTGCCATGGTGAAGTTGTAACAGCTCACCAGGAATTTCCTTGTTGTCAAAATATGGGGAAGGCGATTGGTTTTCATCCTATAACCATTTTAATTAGGAACCAAAAGGTGAAGACAGATTTGTAGGACCCAGTTCCCAGCTTGACTTTTCCATTTGGCTAAATGAGTTTGGGGTCCCAAAATTTAATTTCCTTTCACAGGGGGAAGATAGTAGTTAGGAGATAGAGCTAACATGCACCTCCTATTTGGATGGACAGAACAGCATGTGGAGAATCACACTGTGAACTTTTGCTCCAAGAACCACTGCAGCAACATGCCAGGAAAACCTAAAGAATTCACAGATCCTTTGGAGGAAGGACATGTCACTGCAGATTCCATGAGACAGATGAAAAACTATGAGTTCCCAAGGTCTGAAAGAGGGAAAACCTGCCTTCAAACACATAGTCCCACTGGGGAATCTGAAAATACAGATCTGACAAGGATTTAACCTTATCTAGAGCTGGAATGGATTTAGGGAACTGTGAAAAATATAAAAGTAAAAGCAACAGTGGGAAAAACCTTGTAGGCACTCCATTCTTCAGCTTGAGCACAAAGAAGCCATCCCTGATTGTATCTCAAAACAGCCCTTGAAGAAGGCACTTAGCAGAATTAGGAAGGGGTCACAGGGTATAAGAAGCTTCCAACTGAATTTTGCAGTAATATTAAGGCACTAACTTTTTTGATAGAATCTAGGGCTGAACGGGAACTGTTGCAGATACAAGTGCAGGAGCCACAGCCAACATTGTTGGTGGATGGGGAGGGGCAAGGCCTGGAAGCAGAGTTTGCTTTCTAAGTGGGGTAACTTATGGCCTGAGTCAAGGTCTGAGTTTCACAAGAGCAAGCTGCTTGAATCTAAACTTGGTACTGTTAGTGGGACACTGCCAGGAGCAAGACCAGCCTTGCCAACTGCATGGGAGGTGGGTGAGACCTTTTATTACTGGCTATTCCCCACTTTTCTGGTGAATAATACTGCTAAGCAGAGGCAGCCATACTCCCCTCTGGAACATGACCTCATTGGCCTGAGAACCACCCTCCCAACCCCCACAGTGGCATGGCAAGCCCACCCAAGGAGAGTCTGAGTTCAGACCCTCCTAACCCTGCCTCCAAATGATGATATTTCTCTTTCAGTCCTGGTAGGTGAACACAACAGGCATACATTTATGGGAGCCTTAAGGTCCCACCCATTGCCTGACTAACCAGAATACCTCCCCTAGTCAACTTAGGGGAGGCTTATATCCCACCACTAATATCACAGCTGGTGCTCTCTTGAAAGCACCAACTCCTAGCTGAAGGCCAACAAACTTAAGCCTTTACAGCAACTCATAACAGAATAACCCTGTTATCAGGAAGGAGAAAACAACAGTTAATACCACCACCTGCAATATCCGGGCTAACCAGAGACCCTGAGTCTGTCCACATGACAACTTCACCACTAGCATAATGAACATTCAAGAAAGCCAGCACACTAGCCTATCTACAACCAAGGACTCTCACAGAGTCTAATTCACTCCCCAGCCACCTCCACCAGAGCAAGTACTGGTATTCATAACAGGGAGACCTAAAGATGGATCACATCACAGGACTCTTTGCAGACATTGCTTAGCACCAGCCTTGAATCTTCTGGGCCCACTGGGTTGTTAGACCCAGAAGAGCAGTAACAATCACAGCAGTCCAGTAAAGGGTCTTGGAGAAGGGGTCTTTGTTCCCCTCTGGCACTCCACCACAGACACAGCTACACAACTGTGCACATAGGCACATAGTCATCAGATTATCTAAAGTCAAGATGAAGGAAAGAATCTTAAGAGCTGTGAGACAAAAGCATTGGGTAACCTGTAAAGAAAAATCTGTCAGGAGAAACCTTACAAGCAAAAGGAATGGGGGGCCTGATTTAGCCTCCTGAAACAAATTAATTGTCAGCCAAGACTTTTGTTTCCAGCAAAACAAACAAACAAAAATTTATTAAATGAAGGAAAGATAAAGTCTTTTTCATACAAACAAAGGCTGAGAAAATTCACCACTACCAATGCTACACTACAAATGCTAAAAGGAGTTCTAAATCTTGAAACAAAACCTCAAAATACACCAGAATAGAACCTCAAAGCATAAATTTCAAAGAGCCTGTAAAAACAGTAACATAATGAAATATACAAGGTATTTAGGCAACAATCAGTATGATGAATAGAAGAGTACTTCACATCTCAATACTAAAATTGAATGTAAACGGATTAATTGTTTCACTTAAAAGGGCGATTTTTAAAAAGTCAGGAAACAACAGATGCTGGAGAGAATGTGGAGAAATAGGAACACTTTTACACTGTTGGTGGGAGTTTAAATTAGTTCAAACATTGTGGAAGACAGTGTGGCAGTTCCTCAAGGATGTAGAAATAGAAATACCATTTGACCCAGCAATCCCATTACTGGCTATATACCCAAACGATTATAAATCATTTTACTATAAAAACACATGCACATGTATGTTTATTGCAGCATTGTTTACAATAGCAAAGACTTGGAACCAACCCAAATTCCCATTGATGATAGACTGGATAAAGCAAATGTAGCATATATACACCAAGGAATACTATGCAGCCATAAAATAGAATGAGTTTATGTCCTTTTCAGGGACATGGATGAAGCTGAAAACATCACTATCAGCAAACTAACACAGGAACAGAAAACCAACATCACATGTTCTTACTCACATGTGGGAGCTGAACATGAGAACACATGGGTACAGGGAGGGGAACATCACACACTGGGATTGGTTGCAGGTGGGGAGGGAGAGCATTATGACAAATACCTAATTGATGCAGGGCTTAAAACCTAGATGCCAGGTTGAGAGGGGCAGCAAACCACCACGGCACTGTGTAACAAACCTGCATGTTCTGCACATGTATCCCAGAATTTAAAGTAAAATTTTAAAAAGCTGTAGAATGGGTAAAACTTTAACAACCAATTATCTGCTGTTTCCTACAGATCTAACACATAAGGACTCACATCAATTTAAGATAAATGGGTGGAAAAAAAATCCACACAAATGGAAACCAAAAGCAAGTAGGAGTAGCTATTTTTATATTGGACAAAACAAAGTTTAAAGCAATAACTGTAAATAAAAAAAGACCAAAAAATAAAAATCAGACAGTATATGATAAAAGGATTAGTCCAACAGGAAAATGTCACAATTCTAAATATATATGCACCTAACACTAGAGCTCCCAAATTCATAAAACAATTTCTACTAGACCTAAGAAATGAGATAGATGGCAACACAATAATAGTGGAGACTCTAATACTCCACTGACAGCACTAGACAAGTCATCAAGACAGAAATTCAACAAAGAAACAATGGACTTAAAATACTATATCCTAGAATAAGTGGACTTAACAGATATTAATAGAACATTCTACTGAACAGCTGCAGAATATATATTCTTTTCATCAGCAGATGGAACAGTCTCCAAGACAGACCATATGATAGGCAACAAAATAAGTCTTAATAAATTTAGGAAAATAGGAATCATATGAAGCATCCTATCAGCCCACAGTGGAATAAAACTGGAAACTAACTCCAAAAGGAACCCTTGAAACCATCCAAATACGTGGAAAATAAATATTCTGCTCTTGACTGAGTCCACAATGAAATCAAGATGGAAATTTAAAAAGTACTTGAACTGAATGATTTTAGTGACTCAACGTATCAAAACCTCCAGGGTACAGTAAAAAATGGTGCTAAGAGAAAAGCTCATAGCATTAAATGCCTACGTAAGTCTGAAAGAGCACAAGTAGACAATCAAATGCCCCACCTACAGTAACTAGAGAAACAAGAACAAACCAAAGCCAAACCCAGCAAAAGAAGATAAATAACAAAGATCAGAACAGAACTAAATAAAATTGAAACCAAAAAAAATGAAAAAATAAGTTGGTTCTTCAAAAAGGTAAACAAAATTGATAGACTATTAGTGAGATTAATCAAGAAGAGAGAAGATTCAAATAAACTCAATTAGAAATGAAGTGTGAGATACTACAACTGACACCACAGAAATGCAAAGGATCATCCAAGGCTACTATGAACACCTTTATGCACACAAACTAGAAAATCTAGAGTAGGTGGATAAATTCCTGGAAGTACACAACCCTCCTAGATTGAATCAGAAAGAACAGAAACTCTGAGTAGACTAATAACAAGTAGTGAGATTGAAACTGTAATTTAAAAATTGCCAACAAAAAAAGTCCAGGACCAGATGGATTCACAGCTGATTTCTATCAGACATCCAAAGAAAAATTGGTATCAATCTTACTGAAACTATTCCAAAAGATAGAGAAAAAGGAAATCCTCCCTAAATTATTCTGTGAAGCCAGTGTCACCTTAACACCAAAACCAGGAAAGGACATATCAACAACAACAAAAAAAGACAGACAAATATCCTAAACATAGATGCAAAAATGCTTTACAAAATACTAACTAACTAAATCCAACAGCATGGCAATCATATAATACATCATGATCAAGTGGGTTTAATTCCAGGGATGCAAGGATGGTTTAACATACACAAGTCAATAAATGTGATATATCACATAAACAGAATTAAGAACAAAAATCATATTATGTCAGCTGCAGAAAAAGCATTTGATAAAATCTAGCATCCCTTTATGATAAAAACCATCAGCAAAATTGGCATAGAAGAAATACACCTCTAGGAAATAAAAAGCTATCTATGACAAACCCATAGCCAACATTATGCAGAATGGGAAAAGGTTAAAGCATTCTCCTGAGAACTGGAACAAGTCAAGGATGTTCACTTTCACCAATTCTATTCAAGGTAATACTGGAAGTCCTAACTAGAGCAATTAGAGAAGAGAAAGAAATAAAGGGCATCCAAACTGGTAAAGAGAAAGGCAAACTGTTGCTGTTTGTCAGCGATGTGACTGCATACCTAGAAAACCCTAAAGACTCATTCAAAAAGCTCTTAGATCTGATAAAGGAATTCAGTAAAGTAGCAGATACAAAATCAATGTACACAAAACAGTAGCACTGTTATACACCAAGAATGACAAACCTTAGAACTGAAGAAAGAATTCAGTCCTTTATACAACAGCTACAAAAAACAACAAAATACTTAGATATATACCTAACCAAGGAGGTGAAAAGTCTCTACAAGGAAAATTACAAAACACTCCTGAAAGAAATAATTAATAACCACAAACAAAAGGAAAACCGTCCCATATTCATGGATAGGTAGGATCAATATTGTGAAAATGAACATGCTACCAAAAGCAGTCTACAGATGCAGTTCAATTCACATTAAAATACCATCATCATTCTTCATAGAACTAGAAAAAACAAACCTAAAATTTATATGGAACCAAAAATGAGCCCACATGCCAAAGCAAGACTAAGCACAAAGAACAAATCTGGGGACATCACATTACCTAACTTCAACCTATACTACAAGGCTATAGTTACCCAAACAGCATGGTACTTATATAAAAATAGGCATGTAGACCAACAGAAATAGAAAACCCAGAAATCAAGCCAAATACTTACAGCCAACTGATCTTCAACTAAGCAAACAAAAACAGGAAGTGGTGAAAGAACACCCTATTTAACAAACGGTGCTGGGATAATTGGCAAGCCACATGTAGGAGAATAAAACTGGATCCTCATCTCTCACCTTATACAAAAGTCAACAGAAGATGGATCAAAGGCAAGACCTGAAACCATACAAACTCTAGAAGATAACTTAAGAAAAACTTTTCAAGCCATTGGTTTAAGCAAAGAATTTATGACCAAGAACTTGCAATCAAATGCAACGGAAACAAAAATAAATATGGGACCTAATTAAAGTAAAATATTTCTGTATAGGAAATGAAATAATCAGCAGAGTAAACAGACAGCCCACAAAGTGGGAGAAAGTATTTGGAAACTATGTATTTGAGAAAGGGATAATATCTAGAATTTATGAGGAAATAAAGCAAATAAGCAAGAAAAAACAAATAATCCAATCAAAAAGCAGGCTGTGGACATAAATAGACAATTCACAAAAGAAGATACACAAATGGCCAACAAAGATGAAAAAAATGTTCAGTATCACTAATGATCAGGGAAATGAAAATTAAAACTACAATGAGAACCACCTTATCCTGCAAGAGTGGCCATAATTAAAAAATAAAAAAAAAATAATAGGTGTTGATATGCATGTGGTGCAAAGAGAACTTTTACATTGCTAGTGGTAATGTAAACTAGTATCACCAAAAACAGTATGGAGATTCATTAAGGAACTAGAAGCAGAAAGCAATCCCACTACTGGGTATCTGCCTAGAGGAAAATAAGTCATTATATGAAAAAGACTTTTGCACCTACATGTTTATAGTAGCACAATTTGCAATTGCAAAAATATGGAACCAGCCTAAATGCTCATCAACCAATGTGTGGATAAAGAAAATGTATATATACATCATGGAATACTACTCTACTATAAAAAAGAATGAAATAATGGCATTTGCTGCAACCCATAGGGAGTTGGAGACAGTTATTCTAAGTAAAGTAACTCTGGAACGGAGTTCCTCAAAGCTTAATTATAAGTGGGAGTTAAGCTTTGAGGACACAACAACATAAGAATGATATAATGGACTCTGGGAACTTGGGGGAAAGGGCGGGAGGGGGTGAGGGTTGAAAGACTACACATTGAGTACAGTTTGCACTGCTTGGGTGATGGGTACACCAAAATCTCAGAAATCACCACTAAAAGAACTTATCCATGTAACTAAAAGCTACCTGTTCCCCAAAAACAATTGAAATAGAATTTTAAAAAATAAATACTAGGTAACAACATCAGCAAAAAAGAAAAGTTCTAATACTAGATCCAAAATTTCTAAGAAAGGTGGCAATGATCTTGGAGATTTGTAGGTAACAGGATGGGAGATGAGGAGAGATCTCAGGAGAAGGTAGTTTATTTTTACTTTTCACTCTCTCGTTAATAAGTGTAAGACTAAACAGACATTTTTAAATATGCAAATTTCAAATGTAAATGTCACATAACATCTGAAAAAGATGAAAAGATCTGATCTTGTATTTGCAGTTAATCAACATATGCTAATATTTGTTTTATTACCACTGGAATGAATATAATTCACTCAAAATACTGTAGTAAATCAGGAATGTATTAACATCATATTGTTGTCATATAAACTTATACATAGTATAGTTATATAAACTAATATTTTATATATTTATAATAAAAATATAATGTATAAATTAATATTAACAAACTTAAAGCCATTTTTAACCAGTTGTTATCATTCCCTAATTCCTTAAAATGCATAATAGGAAAAACCTTTTTTTCAAAGGTAAAAAAGGCACGACACTGTGAAAATACCAAAGAATACTTGAGAGTCATGATTTTTCAGACACGTTAGGCAAATCACGTAATAACTTTGACTCCAAGTTTTTTTAACTGTAAAAATAGTTTTATCTTAAATGATATGTTTTAATCAATTGTGTTTATAAAATGAGATATGTATGCAAAAGTGTTTTGGAAACAATAAAATCATTTAAATATGTTTTCTATTAGCAACTGTTTTTATAATATACATGGCCATTATAATAATCATTAAGCTAGTTAACATTAATTTACTAACCCAATTTTAAAGGATATAGATTTTTAACACTAACTTTATATAAGTAGTTTCTCCCAGATTATTGATGTTAACTTCCTAATAAATTAATGTCTGTTGCCTCTCACCTTAGAGTTGTCTTTCCTAAATTAATAATTCAAAGCAATCTTGTACAACCAGTGTACTTTGAGACTAGTTACAGCATTCTGTGAGTCTATCATTATGAGATGAGAAATAAAGGTAGACTTAAGACTAGGTTATGGACAGTGAAAAGAAAGGAAAGGCTGGAATAGGCAGGAGCAGCAATTTCTTTAACCGTGACTGTTTGGCAGATAGCTTGGTTAGGGTCTAGTACACCAACCATTTGAGGGGAATGGGAAGTGTGTAATCAGAAGCTGAAAAATTGGTTTGAAATTAAATATTATTGATTGAGAAGCTTCTGTGTGCCAAAAATGTAGACAAAGAGTGGATGAGTCTATTAGTGTCAGTAGTTCAGATGACTGCATCTCAAACTGTAATGGACAAAAAAATAATTATCTGAGACTTTTAAAAAAGTGCAGATTATTAGTCTGCATTTCTAAGCTCTCATGTGACCTATAGTGCTGATGCACAGACTACAGTTTGAGTGATAAGGCTCTAGAGCAGGGTGGTGTAATAGATACATAATATAAGACATATGTACTATTTAAAATTTTCTAGCAGCTGCATTAAAAAGGTAGAAAAACTGGTGAATTAATTTTGTAATGTATTTTGTTGGACCCAATAGATTCATAATATTTCAATATACAATCAATATGAAAATTATTGATGAGATTTTTATATGCTTTTTTTGTACTAACTCTTTAAAATCGAGGTGTATTTTATACTTAATAGAATATCCCAATTCAGATGATAAATTTTCATTGGAGATATATATATATATATATATATATATATATATATATATTGTATTGCATAATACTTAAAAGTACATTCATATATACAATTTATTCCAGATATTCCTAAAAGTTTTCTAGTGATGGAATCAAATATGAGTTTGTAAGTGTAAATAAATTAAAATGAAATAAAATTTAAAATGTAGTTTCTCAGTTGCCTGCACTAGCCACATCTACATTGCTACAGAGCCATATGTGGTCAGTGGCTACCATATTAAAAAGAGTAACTCTAAATCAGGCAAGATAGACAAGAAGAATGCTGAGTGGAACATGAGGAAAATCAAAATTGAGAACTGGTTTGAAGAGATTAAGAACAGAGGGTCGAAAAGACTATGGTATAATTATTATGATTTTTAAATTGTACGAACAATGACTTCTTAGGGAATAAATGATAAAGTGAGTGAATAACGGGAAGAAAAAATCCTTTCTGTCTTTTTCTTACCAATTGTGGCTAAAATTATTTTAACTTGTTTTAATAATTCAAAGGCCCTACATCTGCTTTTCTTCGCAACAACCTAGACCTAAGCACATGCCATCTTTATTTAACGAAGTATGAAATGTGGCACTGCAATGATGAAAAGATACATGGCCCTCAAGGAAAGCTAATTATTGGCTTTCATATTTCTTCTGTGGATGGTAATCCTAAAGAGGATAGGGATAGTACTTTACTTATTTTTGTCTGCTTGGTGACACACTTGTTGGGACCAGCATAATTCTCCTCCTGTCTTAATAGCGGTAGGTGTATTTTGGCTCCCAGATTCTAGCTACAATAATAAACAGACTTGTTATCTGAAAGGAAAACCTCTCTGTGGACATTGCCAATAGGCTTGCCTGAGTTTGCTGACATAATATGCCAAATTTTCTGGCACCTGATTCCGTCCCCTGACAACCTGAAAGTTCATTCTATGAACCCACTAATGTGGGTCTCATTCTCCTGGACAAGCCTTGCCTTTCTCTCTCTTCCTATCTTTCTCCTTGCCCTTTGGCCAGGGTACAGCCCTAACCAACTCAGCTCTGTGGCCTCACCTTCTTCAGCTCAGACTCCCTGGTGAAACCTCCTGCCTAATTTTCCATTCGTTGCCTCTCTGAATTGCTGACCCAGCATAATGGCTGGTTGCTAGGCTGATGAAGCTTTGCTGCCCCCTTCTGGCCGGAATGTTCAGCAAATGTTTGTTTAATGAATTTTGGAAACAGAATTGCATATGCCTTTCCAGATGCTAGTGTTGTAATGAAAAGCTGCCTTTAAAAAATTCAATACTATTTATTGAGCAGATTCTGTATGGAAGAATTATGAGGCACTGCAGATACAGCAGTGAGTGAAACAGACAAAAATCTGTGCCCTCATTGAACAGTAGGGAGGAGACATACATAAACTGGAAATGGTAAATCCAAGATTACAAAAGCAATAGAGCTGGGATGGAGATATGGGGGAGGCGGGGTGGGGGGCAGGCGGAGAACTTAAATTTTAGATAAGGCCAGACAAGACTTCCCTGAGATGTAAGGCACATGAAGGAAGTGGCAAAGAGAACAATAAACACTGGGGCAAGAGGCAGTTGGGATGTTTGAGGAACATCAAGGAGGCCAGGTGGCAGCAGCCCAGCAGCAAAGTAACTGAGAGGGAGAGTAGGGCACAGGCCAGAGAGCTGAGTGTGGGCAGGAGGGGTTAGAGCACACAGGGCCAGATGGGCAATTTTATACATAGGTATACATGCATATGTACATATATGCATATGCATATGCATGTATACACAGATTCAGAGACACACAGATGTACATATAGAGACACACACAGACACATACATGCAGAGTCACACAAAAACACACAGATACATAAACAGAGACACACCCATAAACAAATACAGAAAATAGAGACAGACATACACAGGTACATATGTACAGTCATAGGCACAGACACAGACATACACAAGATATAGAAACACACAGGAACAGAGACATATGTAGAGTCACACACAGAGACAGGCACACATACACAGACAAACAGAGACAAATATATCTGAATAAGATTGGAAGCTATTGGAGAGTTTTGAAAAGAGAGGAGACGTGGCTATGTATATTTACATTGATCACTCTGAAGACTGCATGAATAATAAACTATAGGTATGGCAAGGGACAAGCAGAGAGACATGTTAAGAGGTAAGGAGTAATAATGATGCGGACCAGCATGGTAAAATGGAGGTAGTGAGATATGGTCAAGTTCTGGATATATTTTGAAGATAGAAGATTTGTTGATGGATTGAATGAGGGGTATAAAAGAGAGGATTCAAGGATAACTGGATGGCTGAGCAACTGAATAGCTGAAGTCATTTATTGAGATGGAGAAGTCTGTGGGAAGGGCAGGTGGGAGAAGTGAAGGTATAAAGAACAAGAATTATTATTTGGAAATGTTTTGTTTGAGATGCCTGTTGCGCATATCCAAAGAGGAGATCAGAGGAGAAATCTAGGTAGGGATGCAATGATGTAATGTTTGGCGATATACCCTCTAAATGGTACTTAGAGTCATGCAACTGGATGAGCTCAGATTAGGAACATTAATTCAATGTGGCAGAAGTTCTTATCACTTGCAATCTGAACACGGTTCTGACTTCAATGCAGCTTCGAGATTTAAGTGCCCATTTTGCCATGTGATGGCTTTATTCCCCTATTACTTTTCTCTATTTGAAATATTGTAAAACATATAGCTCAAGCTGTATTTATGTTTTTCACATTATGAATTACTTGATTTTTCTCCTTCATCACAATTATAATAGCTGCTAGTAGCAACAATTGTGAGCACAGTTGCAAATACTGGCAGTGTAAGGGTGTGTTTGCCATGCCTTCCCATATCCTCTTGTTAAACTGAAAATGTTTGTACATACCCTTTAATACTCAATTTAAATGTCATCCCCTTGTGAAGCCCTTCTTGTCTTTGGGCAGTGCCTACTGCTCCCTTTCCTGTATTTTCATCATGACTTGTTTATACCGTTCTTAGAGCGTTTGTCATGAAACCAATTATTAGCTTTCATATCTTTTCTGCCTTGGATTGTAATCTTCAAGAGGGCAGGAATTGTACTTATTTTTGACTGCTTAGACACAGTTACTATCACATAGCATTGCTTGATAAATATTAAATAAGTAAATAAATACCATTTATGCTAAATGCAGTAATGAACTTTTCATTCGGGTCACTTTTATGTTGAATAAATTAAAATTATACAATTTTATAAGTGTCTCAATTTCTAGATACTGCCAAATAAAGCAAGAAAAGGGCTCTTTATTCCTCTCTGGGCTGCCATAAATGGCTGCCTAGGTTTTTATTTTGTTTGACGTTAATTTAGTTGGCCAAAGCAGATTCTATCTGAAGAGATGTCAGATTTCATTCTTCACTGCTGCTATTTGGCAAGCCTCACAGCAAAGGGTTTTTGGAAGTTTATTTGTGTTGAGGCTTTCTGGCTTCTTATACTAGTTTGTAATGAAAATCTATTTAGGAGATTTACTGTGTGGCTCCCTTGCATGGGTTGAATCTTTTTATTAAGAATTATTCTCGTGATTTTCCTTGGCTTAACCCCAGGCCTATTTCTAAGCAAACGTTGGTGCAGGAATTTTGGTCCTTTATGCATTTTGTTCTAATCCAGTTTAAATGTTGTTCTCATTAGCTACTTTATAAATCTTTATTTAGCTGTTAAATAATTTTCCATATAGGAAAGTGTTTTGGGGCCTCCCATTCCAAGAAGTTTACATTGAAAATGACAGCCATTCAAACTTCTACTTAGGCAAAAGATCTTTAAAGAAATATCTACTAAATATTTCCTGTGTGCCATTGTTTTGAGTGCAAGAGACACAGTAGTGTGAGTAATAAAGTTCTTGTCTCATGGAGCATACTCTCTAGTGAATAGATGACCGGTAATAAACATTAAACAAACAAACAAGTATGGTAATTTCATGTAATAATATGCTATGAAGTAAATACAACTGGATGTGAGAAAAAAAGATGTGAAAAGATGACTCACAACTGAGTGTATGGGTGCCAAAGCATTGTGCATACTTAATGTGTCAGCAGAGGCACCTGTCTCCAGCTGTTGGATTCTCCTCTGAGGCCCCGGTGTTTTGGTTCTCTGTTCGCCAGCACACTACTCCTGTATTTATTCTCTGAAATCTTTCTGTGTTCTATATTGAGTTCTGTACCCTGGAAAGCAGATGTCTATAGATCATTACCTGGGTTTTTTGTCCTATGGCTTCCAGTTGGATTCTGCAAGCATTGGCTGGTGATAGGGGGTGGAAGGAAAAAGAGGTTGAGATATTTTCTCCTCTCTCTCTCTTCATGACTACAGCATAGCATGGCAGTCTGCATCACTCGACAGCCACAGCTCCAGGCAGATGGCACATCTTTGCTGCTTCAGGACTAAGGGTGATAATAGCGTGGAGCTATAATAATCACATTACTTACACCTCTATAAATAGGATCTTCATTTAAGTTTCTTCCCTTAAACCCTTTCGGGTGTGGCTTCTGTTTCCTGCCAGGAACATGAATGATATAGCAGGAATGTTAAAGAATAATCAGCCATGTAGATAGATCCTCCCTTGGTCCATTTCTATGGAGGAAATAGTTTCTTCAATATTCTAGCACTGTCTCTTGCACATTAGAGGTATTTATAAATATTTTGTTTTTCACGATGAACATCTTGGAAAAATCTATTCAGGGGGCTCCAGAGCCTCAAAAAAAAAGTATCATACAGACAGACCTCTTCTTTAAGGTTGTTTTTACCTGCAATTTGGTTTCATGAGCCCACGCTATTATTGCTATACATAGCAATCTTTTCAGGTGATTCTATACAAACTAAATCAAAAGGTTTATACTGCAAGGTATTGGAAAATCTCTTTATATTAAATGGAGAAGTAATATTTTGGGGGCAAATAAGGCTTAATGATTTAAACAACGTGACTTTTACTATAACTCTTAATGGTGAAAGTGTATTTGCTATATTATTTACTCAGTGGGGTAAGAGGATATCTAATTTAATCTCCGAGTATGTTGAACTCTGGTTCACCTTGATGGTTATCGAAAATTATGTCTTCTTACATCCAAGAAGTTAAAAGTAATATAATACAATATTCTAAATGATAATATATTAATCTCTATTATAAAATTTTCAATAAATGGCTTTTCAGTTTTTGCTATAATATTTTCAGTTTGTGAGATCTCATCATGCCAGCTTAACAGGTCATCCATTCCATTTGTATCACCTTTAAGTATTAGAAAGTATTATTATTATTATTATTATTATTATTTATTTTTGAGACAGAGTCTTGCTTATCACCCAAGCTGGAGTGCAGTGGCACGATCTCAGCTCACTGCAACCTTCTGCCTCCTGGGTTCAAGCAATTATCTGCCTCAGCCTTCCAAGTAGCTGGGATTACAGGTGCCCACCACCATGTCCAGCTAATTTTTGTATTTTTATTAGATATGGGGTTTCACCATCTTGGCCAGGGTGGTATTGAACTCTTGACCTTGTGATCCACCTGCCTTGGCCACCCAAAGTGCAGGGATTACAGGTATGAGCCACTGCACCCAATGCTAGAAAGTATTATTGATCTCAAATCAACCTCTCCATAACTTCCCTTTTCTCCCAGTTTTTCTTATTGTGATAAAATATACATAACATAAAATTTACTATCTTAAACATCTTAAATGTACAGTGCAGTAGTATCAAGCATGTTCATACTGTTGTGCAGTTATCACCAGCATCTATCTCTAGAACTCTTTTTAACTTGCAAAACTGAAACTATATACTTGTTAAACAGTAACTCCTGTTTCCCTCCTACTCCGAGGCTCTGGAAACCACCATTCTATTTTCTTTTTTTTTCTATGATTTTGACTACTCAATATATTTCAGATAAGTAGAATCATACAGTATTTGTGTTTTAGTAACTGGCATACTTTCTTTTGCGTAATGTCCTCAAGGTTCATCCACATTGTAGCACATGCCAAAATTTCCTTCATTTTTAAGGCTGAAAATTTTGTGTGTGTGTGTGTGTTTGTGACACACATTATACTTGGATAGCTTCCATTTGTAAAAGAAAAACTTCAGCTGAAATAAATTTGAAGGAGTTTAATTGAGCAATGAACGATTCACAAATTGGGCAGCCCCCAGAATCACAGCAGATTCAGAGACTTCATGATGCCTTGTGGTCAGAACAAATTAATAGACCAAAAAAAAAAAAAAAAAAAAAAAAAAAAAAGAGAGAGAGAGAGAGAGAGAGAGAGAGAGAGAGAGAGAGAGAGAGAGAGAGATAAGTGACATACAGAAATCAGAGGTGAGGTACAGAAATAGCTGGATTGGTTACAGATTGCCATTTACCTTATTTGAATATAGTTTGAACACTCAGCAGTGTATTACTGGTTGAAGTATGGCTGCTGGGATTTGCCAAGACTCAGCCACTGTTAAGAGTGCATACTCCTAAGTTAGGAGTTGTCTATCCACTAAGTTACATTGCAGTTCATCCACAAGGACTCAAATATAGAAGTATGAAGCCCTTCCCAGGCCATGTTTATTTTGCTTTAACACCATATTTTAGCTATTGTGAATAATGCTGCTATGAACATGGATATACAAATATTCCTTTGAAACCTTGTTTTCAGTTATTTTAAGTGTATAATCAGAACTGGAATTGCTGGATCATATGGTAAATCTATTTTTAACTTTTTGAGGAATTGCCATACTGCTTTCCCCAGTGGCTGTACTAGTTTACAGTCCCACTAACAGTACACAGGTTTTCTAATTTTTCTGCATGTTTACCAACACTTAATTTTTTTTTTCTGTTAGTAGCCATCCTAATGGGTGTGAGGTTTTGATTTACATTTGTAGTTACTTATTGTAGTTTTGATTTGCATTTTCCGAGTGATCTTGAGCGTCTTTTCATGTGCTTTTTGGCTATTTGTATATCTTCTTTGGAGAATGTCTATTGAAGTCCTGTGCCCATTTTTGAATCAGGTAAGTTTTTTGTCGTTGAATTTAAGAAATTGTCTATGTATTCTGGATACTAATCCCTTAAAAGATATGTAATTCGCAAATGTCTTCTTGCAAATATTTTCTCCCAGTATGTGGGTTGACACTCTTTTCCATTGATAGTGTTTTTTGATGCATAAACATTTTAACATTGATGAAGTCCAGTTTATTTTTTCTTTTGTTACCTGTGCCTTTGGTGTCATATCTAAGAAATAATTGTCAAATTCAATGTCATGAATCATTTGCCCTATATTTTGTTCTAAGACTTTGTTTTGGGTCTCACATTTAGGACATTGATATGATTTGGCTGTGTCCCCACCCAAATCTTATCTTGAATTATAATCTCCATAATCTCTATCTGTTGTGAGATGAAATTGAATCATGTGAGCAGTTTACCCCATGCTGCTCTGGTGATAGTGAGTGAGCTCTCACAAGAGTTCATGGTTTTATAAGCATCTGGCATTTCCCCTCCTGTACTCATTTTCTCTCCTGTCACCTTGTGAAGAGGTGCCTTCTGCCATGTTTTTAAGTTTCCTGAGGCCTTCCCAGCCATGCAGAACTGTGAGTCAATTAAACCTCTTTTCATTATAAATTACCCAGTCTCAGGTATTTCCTTATAGCAATGTGGGAACAGACTAATACAGTCATGGATGCATTTTGACATTTTTTTTTAATATGGTATTAGGTAAGGGTCCAACTTCATTTTTTGGCATGAGAATATCTAGTTTGGCCAACATCCTTTGTTGAAAAATTGACTTTTTCTCCATTAAATGGTCTTGACACTTCTGTTGAAAAGAATTTGACTATATATGCAAGGGTTTGTTTCTGGACTCTGTATTCTATTCCATTGGTCTATGTGTGTTATGCCAGGTCTACACTGCTTTGATTGCTATAGCATTGTAATAAGTTTTGAAATGAGGAGATGTGATTCCTCTAGCTTTGTTCTTTTTTTCCTTGAATGTTTTGGCTATTTGGGGCCCTTTGAGATAAAATATGAATTTTAGGGTGGGTTTTCTTATTTCCGTAAAAAAGGTCATTGGGATTTTGATAGTGATTGAATTAAATATGTAGATCACTTTGGGTAGCACTGAGATCTGAACAATACTCAGTGTGGGTCTCTTTAAGTTCATCCTACTTATATTTCATTAAGCCTCTTGTGTGTTTATATTCATGACTATCATATGTGGAAAGTTTTGGTCAATTTTTATTCAAATATTCTCTCTGCCTCTTTTTCTCCTTCTTCTTCTCCAACTCCCCAATGCACATAGTGGTCTGCTTGATGGTGTTCCACATGTTCTTTAGGCTCTGTTCACTTTTCTTCAACCCTTTCTCTTCATGTTGCTCCGCTTTGATCATTTCTATTGTCTTATCTTCAAGTACACTGACTCTTTTACCTGCTAAAATCTACCTTTAAATACCTCCAATAATTTAAAATTTTCATTTGTTGTATATTTCAGATGGATTTTTTTTTGTTTCTTTTTAGGTGTTTGTCTCTTTAGTTATATTTAAATTTGTTCATACATAATATTCTTGACTTTCTCCATATCTTTCCTTAGTTCTTTGAGCCTTTTTAAAAGACAGTCATTCTTTTTATTTTTTTTGAAAACTGGAGATTTGAATCTAATAGTGTGATAACTCTGGAAATCAGAATCTCTCCCACTTCCCAGAGTTTGCTGTGTTTTGTTTTTGTTTTTGATTATTTATGATATCTTTGTGCCAATGATCAGTCTTAGTGGAAATTTAAGGTCTTCACAGGAATTTTCTGAGCCTGTGCCTTCCGCTGAATATTTATGGTTATTTCTAATTTCCCTCATATATGTTATTGCTTTTGAATGTCTTACTTGTCAATGTATGGCTCTCAAAAAGTAAAAAGAGAAAATGAAGGGAAGGAGAGGAAGGCACCAGCTTTTAAATTTCCTGAAAGTCACTTTAGCTAAAGGAAGGTGGGCTTGCAACAATAAGGTAGGTACAAGATTAATGGCTGCTACCTCTGTACACCTCTGTGGTCAAAAGTGGCCATCAGTGATAGGAGCCCAGATCCCTGATCTTTTCGGAACAGGATCCTTTTTGCCTATCCTGGCTCCCTTAACCTATGTGCAAGTTGCTTGAGACACACACACACACAGAGCTGCCTGCCATGAGGATGAAGGGTGGCAGATGGTAACTGCTACTGTGTTCAGAGCTGAAATTGACCAAAAGTAACCACATTTTACCTTCTAAGTCTTTCCCTGAACAGAGTTCCAAAATAGTTACATCAGACAGATCCTGCCAATGTAATTGTTGTTTAGCTGGGGAGACAGATTCCTACTATGCCATCTTCTCAGAATTTTTTTCTGTAACTACCTTTTGTTGGTTCTAGTGCAAATTGCTCAAGGTTGTGGTAAAAAATAGTCTACCTGAAAGAATTACAGGTAACAGTGCCTGGCACTTACACAGGGCTAGGAATAACTATTATTACCACCAGCCAGACTAGAAAACCTCAAACTTTAGAAGACAATAGGTAGAGTATACAGAATAATTTTGCTTCAGTGGTGGGGAATAATTAGCTCTAAACTAAATACTGCCCCATTTCACCTAATAAGTATTTTCGTTAATATTATTTTTTTTTAAATTGTACTTTAGGTTCTGGGGTACATGTGCAGATCATGCAGGATTGTTGCATAGGTACATACATGGCAAAGTGGTTTGCTGCCTCTATCCCCCTGTCACCTATATCTGTATAAATCTTAAAGTAAGATCTGAATAATTCAAATTGTTTCCAAGTACCTTAGCTGATTCATAGGAAAAAAATCCTCAATAATATTTATATAAAAACAAAAATATCAAAAGTACTCAATGAAGTAAAATTTACAGTGTTTGGGATTCAGCCAAAAATTACCTGGTATATAAAGGAGTAGAAAAATACAACCCGTAATGGAGACATAAATCAATCAACAGGGACTAAAAAAATTGTTAGCAAACAAGAATTAGGAAACCAGGGCACTAAAATAGTTACTATAACTAGATTGAAAAATTAAGTATAAAAATGGAAGATTTTTAAAAGACCAAAGCTAACTTCTAGAGAGGAAAACTGCATTTTTGAAATAAATTATATATGTAGGTAATGATATTATATATGTAATATATATGTAAATTATATATGTAAATATATATGTAATTACATATTTAATATATTTATGTAAAGTTAGGAAGATAGATCATTGAGGTAGAATAGAGAGTTTAGAGACAGACCTACACGGGAATGGGCAACTTATTTTAAACAAAAGTGCAAAGACAATTTAATGGAGAATGTGTATATATATATATATATATATATATATATATATATACACACACACACACACATTGGATTGGATGATAGATTATTCATTGCAGGAAGACCTGTACACTGAAGATTACAAATCATTGCTAAGAAAAATTTAAGACTTGAATAAATAAAAGTCCACGAAGTGGAAATCTCAAAATCGTTAACATTTCATTTCTCCCAAAATTAACTGATCTACAGTTTTAATGCAATCTCAGTCACACTTAAAAAAAAAAAAAGAAATTGACAAACAGATTCTAACATTCACATGAAAGTGAACAGTTTCTAGAATGGCTAAATCAACTTTGGAAAATGAACAAATTAGAGGACTGATACCACCTTGTTTCAAGACTTATCTTAAAATTACAGTAATCAAGACAATGTAATATCATTGTAAAGAAAGAAAGATACATCTATAAGGTAGAATAGAGAGTTTAGAGATAGACCTACACAAGAATGGGCAACTCATTTTAGATAAAGCTGCGAAGACAATTTAATGGAGAATGGGTAGTTTTTTTTTTTTTTTTTTTTTTTCAACAAATAGTACTAGAACAATTGGAAAGCAATATGCTAAAAAAAAAAACTTTCATCCTTACCTTGGATGATAGAAATATTGTGATGGATAATTTTATGTGTCAACTTGACTAGGCTAAACGATGACTGGATAGTTAGTAAAACATCATTCCTAGGTGTGTCTGTGAGAGTACTTCTGAAAGAGATTGGCATTTGAATTGGTAAACTAAATAAAGATCACCCTCACTAATTTGAGTGAGCAAGCATCAGCCAATCTGTTGTGGGCTTGAATAGAACAAAAAGGCAGAGCAAAAGTGCATTTACTCTCTTCTCTTTGAGTCGGCATTCATCTTTTTCTGCCTTTGAACATGGGGTCCTCATTTCTGAGCCTTTGAACTAGGACCAGGACTTATACCATTACCCTCCCCACCATCCCCAACCACCAAACCTTCAAACTCAGACTGAATCACACTACTGGCTTCCTGGTTCTCTCTCTCTCTCTTTCTCTCTCTCTCTCTATATATATAGATACAGATATAAAGGTGTGTGTGTATACATATAATTGCATATGCATACATGTATTATATGCATATAAAATGTATATGTATATATGTGTAGGTATATGTATACATGTATGTATATATACATAGAATTGTATGTATACAGGAAAATTTGTATATGTGTATGTACACATATACATATATTACCATATACATATAATAAACATATTATATACATATAATACACATAGTATATACATATAATACCTACAATGGATTCTGTTTCTCTGGAGATCCCCTAGCTAGTGCAGATTTATATCCTAAATTTCTGAAACTTATAGAGTATTTTAACCTGGGATAGGCAAAGATTTCTTAGATACAACATGAAAAGTACAATCAACATAAGAATGCATTGATAAATAGAACTTCAAAGTTAAAAATCTCTGCTCTGCTAAGAGAATAAAAAGCATAGTTAAACTCATCATTAAGAGAATAAAAAGACAAGCCATAGACTGGAAAAAAAATATTTGCACATCTCATAAAGGACTTTTACACAGAATATGTAAAGAATTTTCAAAACCCAATAATAAGAAAACAAACCCCTATAAAAAGCTGGGCAAATTATTTGAAGACACTTCAGCAAAGAAGATTTGCAAATGGCAAATAATCACATAAAAAGATATTCAACACCATTAGTCACTAGGGAAAAGCAATTACAACCACTACACACCTATTGGAGTAGTTAAAAGTGTAAAGACTGACCATACTAAGTGTTGGTGAGAATGTGGAGAAACTGCAACTCTCATACATCTAGTTTGAGTGTAAAATAATATAACCAGTTGGGAAAACAAATTGACAGTGTTATGAAAATTAAACACATGTGAGCCATGTGATTTAGCCATTCTACTCTTTGATAATCAATAGAAATGAAAATACATCAATACAAAAACTTGAAATAAATGTTCATATCACCTTTATTTGTAATACCCTCAAACTAGAAGCAGCCAAAATGTCAGTCTACAAACAAGTGAATGAATAAACAAGCTATGGTGTATCCATATACTGGACTACTATCCTGCAATTTAAAAAAAGTGATACACAACAACATTTGTAGATCTTAAAATAATTATACTGAGTGAAATAATCCAGATATAAAAGAATAATACTATATGAATCCATTTATATAAAATTCTAGTAAATTCATACTAATATTTGTGACAGAAAAGCACATCAGTATTTGTCAGAATGAGGAAGGGTGTCAGGAGGAGTGGAAGAGAGGAATCACAAAGGAGTATGATGATTTCGGAACTATTGAACATGCTCGTTTATCTAGGTTGTGGTGATAGTTGTATGGGTGCTTACATATGTCAAAACTTATCAAATTGTATGCTTTATATATGTGCAGTCTATTTTATGTCAATAACATCTCAATAAAGTTGTTTAAAATATTTAAAAAACACTAAAGAGATGGTATAAATCCATTTTTACAGTTTGTTTCCTCTAACTTTAGAGAAATAGAAGAGTTAGCAAAGAAAAGTTAAGAATGGTTAAAGATAGCTTTTTTTTTTTTAGACAAAATTCATTTCCTTCACTCATTTAACAAGTATTTATTGTTATACTTAGGCACCGCCCACAAATAAAACTTTGAACGAATTTCCAGATAAGTGCAACTGTTTATTTTATCTTGTCTTTATATCATTTTTAGAAACTGTCTTCCAAAAGTATCATTCATTTTCATACCAACCGGGTGATGTGTAATGAATTCCCACAGTGTTTGGCTTATATTTGTTTATTCTTTTGTCATTACAAAAATATATTTCACTATATCTCTACTTTTAAGTTTATTGATTTTCTTTCGAGTTTGTGTTATTTTGATGCAGTGTCTCTAAGCTTCCTAATAAGATCATTTCTTTTAAACAATGTATATAATATTCTAGACATGAGTTTATTTCCCACAAATTATCAGTGATGATAAAAACATAATTATCTTTGAAGCATTGCCTAAATTCTATGGACCAAAACCATTTTAAAAGGCCCAAATGAAGTCCACTATAAAAATTAAGTGACCTAATAGTTCAAATAGTGATAAGTGATAGAAGTGAATTACTACATACTACATGGTTGTGTAGTTGTGACACAGTATTTTTTTAAATTGTCATTCTAGGCTTTCTCCTAGTGTTTTCAAATTCCAACAAATATTAATTTTCAGGATTTGAGAAAAAAGTTTTAAAATTCCTAGGAATTTTTGCAATCAAAGTTATTATTAAAGATTAATATTCTTCACACTGCTTATTATTATAGATACCAAAAATATGGTTTAATGAATAAGAAATATTGAGATTATAGCATTCATGAATAACTGTAGTCTATTGTGAATATTCATACTCTCAGGGATATGCAAGTAAATATTGAGTAACATTTGAACAATTAAAATTTTGGATTTCCTAGTTCTATAAAGAACTGCATGCCAAAATTGCCAATTTACAGACTTAATTGCTTCCAAACTTGTCATTTCCTGGAACACTACTCATATAATTTACATAATGTACATATGCTTACATACCTGTGAATATTTATTTTATTATCGAGAATGACTCACCATTAGCTGCATACAGAATGATGAACATACACTTCTAACATGATAATAGCTACAACAAAATGATAGATTGTGACTGCTTTTTCTTTAGCACTCCTAATTCAACTTCTGGATATGTCAATCTTATCTTTGGATTCATGTCAGCATTTCTGCTCTTGATTTAGATTTTACTGCAGTGGATTGCTTCTAATCAGTAATGCTTCTGTGTTGAATCCTAAGGTTTAATTATTGCAAGAGACTAATGCTTTTTTCTAGTTTTTTAATCTATACGTTTTTGAAATTCAAAAAATTCTAGGCAGAGGGTCTGTGTGGAAAAGCTACTTTCCCCACTGGGTGCAGGATATTCCAATATTAATCATGTAGACAGTTTTTAGTTTTATAATGGTAAACTTTTCTCCTTTCAGTTTTGAATATAATACCATTTTGATCAGATCTGTAAATCATTTGGCAAAAACATTCTTGGAGTACTCATCTTTAACAATTCTTTTGACAGTGTTTCTAACACTAAAGAATCTTAAACTGTTTTCCAGAAATTCAAATCTTATTGTTTGATATCAATTATGTATGTGTCCATTAAATTCTCCATGGTTTTTCTCTTCTAAAATCCCAACCTTTGTTAGGAAGCCTAGATTAAGGTCCGGACATGTCTTGACCCTTATATTTCCTTCCAGGACGTTATAATCCCTGGAGAAAATGTCTAGCTCCTTTCTGTAGGTGTCATATATCTCCACAGGAATCTGCAGGAAGAATGAGACTTAGCATACCTTTACTGATTCCCCAGTAACTTTGAGCTTCGTTGGCCTCATACTCCTTTTCTCAAAGGACTGTTACAGATGAAATGTGCATGTGTATGAACATAGCTGTGTAGATAGCAGAAGATACCAATAATTGGTTACTATTTGTTAGTAACGAGTCCTCGTATCTGTTGTTTTTCAAACATTACTATTATTATTTGAGCACAAAATAATACTTCTATTCCAGAAAATCTATATTTACTACCTTCTAAAAGAGCCAAACCTGGTATCTGATAAAATTCTGATTACTCACTTTCTTCTTTTTTATCTTTTTTCTGTAACATTTCTTTTCACTTGTCGTTGTCTTCATCATTTTCCAAGTGAATCCTTGGGCAAGTGATTGAATCTGTTGGTGTCTCAGTTTCTGCATCTGAAAAATGGGAATAACAATAGCACTTATGTTTGTGTTGAAGTTTATAGGGGATCTAAGTAAAGTATTTAAAAAATATTTGGCACATGGCAAGTGCTCAAAAATGTTAGCGCTATTTATTGATATTATTATTAACACTTGTTTTTAAATATAATTTGGTGTTCTCAAAATCCTTAAATTGATGTATTACTCCTGAGAGTGAGTCCTAACTTTTGTCTTGACACTTTTTATCATTCTTGATAAGGCAAAACACAGAAGGCATTCAAGTCCTCTTACCTTTAATTCATACTGGCAGATGTATAATTAGGACACAGTAGGTATTTGTGACAGGAGGACAAACATTTCTATCTCTACACCTGTTCTCAGAAATAACTGCTGCCCTTTGTGCTCCTCTTTGCCAGAGGACCCATGTCCTAGGTTAAGAAAAAAGACAATCTATGTTATTTTTCCAGGTTAAGGATGGAAATAAAAAAAGACAACTTCTCTTTTGTCTATCTTGGCTTTGAACAACATGCTTTCCTTTCTATCTAGAACTTGTTCTTTCTACTGATCTTAATGTAATGCAAACAAAGACAGGACTTGAAAGATGGTTAGTTGTTACTCGGGCTGGTGTGCTTTCCATTGTTCAGTGTTGTGTTTGTTCTGAAGGACATAGCACCAAACGACAGCAAGTGTAAATATCAGAGCAGCGTTTGACAATTTATTAAGGTACGCAATATACTAAATAAGTACTGAAGGATGAAGGTTAAGGTAGGCCATTCAAAAATAAAATACTTAGTACTAGTGCATTATTTTAGTATTATGAGTCATAAATGACATTATCTAATTGCTATCAATAAAATACTAGTGAAATGACAGTAAATATTTAGCAGGCAAATAAATATACAGTACCTCATATTGGATCATTAAAAGGTGAATTGGAATCATTTGTCTTTTTGTAGGCTGATCTTTTTTTAATATCATTTTGTGAACTACAAAGAAAATTATGTTCACATAGGTACCAGAGAGTTTCCTCCATTCAGTTGATTAGAAAACAATTCTTTAGAAATGCCTGACTATTTAGCATACCTAAAAGAGTAACAGGAAGGTCATAAGCATGCAACACGAAAGCAATTTGAGATAACAAACACCAAATAAAAGTTAATAACCATAAAGGCATTTAAAGCCCTTGGTCTCAGTGCTACTATTAATAATTGACTATCTCACCTCATTGCTGAACATGTCAAAGTAATGAATGTGTAGTTGGGCTTCATTGTCCTTGGGTTTACCATACTTTGTTAACACCTCCTAGGTAGCTATCAATTCCCCTCGTGTTATACTATTTGTTGTTTTTGCTATTTATATTAATAGCAGCAAGATATCCTTTGTAGTTTTGATTTAAAGGTGAAACTTAGATTATAAGTTGAGGTATCAAATCCTCAGGTACATTGCTACCCACAGTCTTTATTAAAGTTACTTTTATAATAAGGGATTTCTAATTTTAAAAAATACTCTGGATTTTCTTGAATGGAATTTGTTTCAAATATGTTTGGGAACAAACAATCCTTTCTTTGACTTTTTCCCCAGAATAACCAGAATGTTACTGGTCAACATACTTCCCTTTGGATATTTTAATTAGCATAAGAATGAGATGTGAGCTAGATTGGACTTTCAATATTATTTACCTTCGATAAAGTGATTGGGCCAAAGGATGGCACATGACCCAGCCAGGGCCAGTCTAGGTCCAGTACAGTGAAAGCCTTCCTGCAGTATAAGAGAATGAAGGTACACAAAAGAACAACTCAGAAAAAAGAGGAAGGAAGACAGAACAAGCTGTGCTTGATAGTCACTAAGTTCATCTGAGTTTCCCTGGTCCTGCAGCTCTTCCTTCATTTCTGAAAAGTATCCTGGCATCCTTCCAACAAATTATTCTATTCTATTTTATGTAACCAAGTTTGAGCTAGAATTCTGTCACTTGTAGTCTATAAAAACCTTCACAAAGAGCTGGAATTTTATCCTCATTATCGGATATCTTCAAGACTATGTAATTGTGAAAAAGGTGGCCATTTGTGGGCCAAAGGGAAAATAAGTGCACTTTGAAAGAAAGCCTTTGAAAATAGCAAAGAATTCTTATTAAATAGAGGGATCAAATTAAAGACAGATACACATGACAGAAAGGAGAAATTAATTAACAAGTCTTTTTTTTTCTTATTGACAGGAAAGTAAGATTCCCCCGAATTTGTAAGTTAGTCCTAATTTCAATGCCATATTTCTTAGAGTCACTGCTGTCCATCCTTTGTATCCCCAACCCTGCCCCCAACCCATGATTAATTTCTCCTAATTTTAGGGTTATGACAAAGTTAATAGCACTTGTTTAGAACCTAGCTGCCAATTTAATATGAACAACAAAGGCAGTTATTTAGAGGCCATTAAGTGACAAGACAGTCAATTCCTACAGCGAAAATATCAGACACTATTTAATTCCCAATATCTAATCAGTAAAAAATAAAAATGTAACAATCTGGTGGTTTTAAAGAACTAATTGAAAAAACAAGGCATTTGAGCAAAAATCGTAAGAAAATTGGAACTATGTAAAATCTCATTAAAACATTTTCTTGATGTTTCATTTGGAAAGCAAATGATCCCTCATGAATATTACATGGACTCTGGACACTGTTTACTATTTGCATGGTACTTTAAAATTTATCTCACCATAGGAATCTTAGCTAATAAGATGGCATTTCTGGCAAAGAAGGATAGTTTGAGATATTTGGTAAAGAGAAAATAATACTTGGGTTATAATTCAGATAAAAACAACCATTTAGAAAGATGCTTTAGAAAATCAGTTGTCAAAGAATTAAAAGTAGAATTACCATTTAACCCAGCAATCCCATTACTGGGTATATACCCAGAAGAAAATAAATTGTTCTACCAAACAGACACCTAAACTTGTATGTTTATCGTAGTGGTATTCACAATAGCAAAGACATGAAATAAACCCAGGTGCCTGTTAATGGTGAACTGAATAAAGAAAATAGGGTACATATACATCATGGGATACTGTGCAGCCATAAAACAAAAACAAAGTCATGTCATTTTCAGCAACATGGATGCAGCTAGTGGCCGTTATCCTAAGCGAATTAATGCAGAAACAGAAAAGTTGGAGCTAAACATTGGGAATAACTGACAAAGATGGGAATGATAGACACTGGGGATTCCAAAACAGGGGAGGGAAGGAGATGGGCAAGTGTTGAAAACCTGCCTATGGGGTGCTGTGTTCACTTCCTGAATGACAGGCTCATTGGAAGCCCAAACCTCAGCATCATGCCATATATTCATGCAACAAACCTGCGCGTGTACAACCCAAATACAATTTTTTTTCTTAAATTGAGCTGCTAGATGTTTAAAAATTCAGGAATTTTAGCAAACTGCTTAATTTCTTCTTGTTGATATTTTATTAATAACCATCTTTCATAGGTATATGTAATTAACATGATGATTCAGCCTCTTCGTTAGAATTCTTCGTTTAACTCTTACTAATTTCCCAAAAGTCTTAATCTTCTTCTTCTCATTTTTACCCACGTGTATACTTAACAAGTAACTTAATAAAAAAACCTTAGCAAAATATAAATAAGAAGCAAAATCATAGGATTGTAAATCTTTAGAACTAGAAGGAAATATGGTACTCATTCAACTTGGTGACCTTGTTTTACAGGTAAGAGAATAAGACTTAAGGAAATTAGTTAATTTGCAGCCTAAAGTTATAGTTACTGCTAAGAAAAATAAAAGGGTCTTAGGTTATCCATTGTTTTGGCATTTCTGTGCCTCAGTTTTTCTTTCTTACTCTTTTTAGAGTTAAATCTCTTTGAATGGCTTTATATTTCAATTAAGTTAGAATATTTAGTGCAGTGATTATCAAAATGTAGTCCTTGGACTAGGAGTATTACCTAGAAACTTGTTAAAAATGTAAATTCTCAGGCCCTGTCCCAAAGGCAGTGAATCAGAAACTCCAGTAGTGAGGTCTAGCAATTTATGTTTAACAATCCCTAGGTTATTCTGATGTACTAAATTTAGTGAACAGCATTTGGTCTGAGTGTTAGAAAAAGGAGATATTAGTCCAAATTCTGTAACTACCTGGTGACTATGGGAAAATCGCTTTAAGCAAATCTAATATTCTTTTGCCCTTTCTTAAAACCCTCTAAAGTTATTCCATAGACTTTTAGCTCTATGTAAGCAGACCTCTACTTCTACAACTTTATCTCCCTTCAACTTCTCCCTCGAATTTTGGCTATGACAGTACCAATTTCTCTGTTCCACTGCCTTTATTGTTTCCTTGCCAGGAATGCTCTTCCTTCCCTCTTCACCTTATTCACCTCCAGTATGAATCAGACTAGAGGCCCAGGACTTTTAGGAAGTCTTCTTTGATTTCCATCCAGAATGGGTTGTGTGCCTTCTCTATTGTTTTCATAATATTTTATGCATATAACATCACTGAGAGCTGAAAATATGTAGATATTAACTAGCTGAAGGTGGGCAAATTAGCTTCCTAGGAGAGGAGAATAGTTTGTGCAAAGGTGCTATGCTGGGAGTGAACATGACAGAAACTTGGGTTCATAGAGGGACACTGGCTGGATAAGAGAGTGTGACAGGAGGCAAAGTGGTACAAAGTGAGGCTGGAGAGGTAGGTTGGGGCCAGATCATACAAAGAGTTGTAGGCAATTTGTTTTTATGCTAAAAGCAACAGGAAAATATGGGTATATTTTAAGAAAAAGGTGAAAGTAATAAGATGCACATTTTAAGAGGAGCACTTGGCTACTGTTAGATGGTAGCAAGAACCACTTATAGGCAACTAGTTAGGAAACCATTGCAGTAATGCAGGTAAAAGATGATGGTAGTCAGAATTTCTCTTGTTAGAAATGGAAAGAAGGAAAGGATTCATGAGATTTTTAGGACTTAGTGATGGCTGAATAGGAGGGGTGAGGGAGGCGGAAGTGTAGATATTAAGTCAGTATCTAGTTATTGAAGACGTTGACTATATTGGTTACACCCGCCAGATTTGTGCTACTAAGAAAGGGGAACATTCCCATTTAAGTGTTCTGAAAAAATGTAACATGTATCTCAGTTTCTATAAGCTCCCAAAGCATGAGCAGTTTATTATGAACATTGAATTTGAGACTACTTTTAAAAAGATAATAAATAAAACCACATTTACCTGTAATCTGCCTCAGCTCCCACCCTCATTCACACTCATAGCAATGGAGAGCAATCATTCAATTAATTTTCCTGGATGGTTTCTGTAACATTCATTTTAGACATCATCCTCATCATCTTCTGTTCCCATCAATGCTCCTTGTTCTGCTTATAAATATTTCATACCATATCTTTTGCTTCATGTTGAAGTTTAATAATCCCATTTCTCCTTTGCTGTCCATTTGATATATTATTCTCATTAGAGTGGAAGGGCAAGAGTTGAATGGAGTTTTTTGAACCAAGTCTAAGAATTTTAGAACTTCTAAAAGTGTGCCCTATCAAAATCTGTGATTTTAAAAATATAGCTAGGAGGCTAGAGAGATGTATTTAGGAGACATCATTGATTCGATGTCAATAATGTTTTGGTGGGGCAGCACAGAAAAAGAGAACATTTTAAATTGAAAAATTCTTGGGTTCTGCATGAAATAGTTAACTAAAATGGCTCTCCAATTTAAACAATTTTAGAAGATTGACAAAAAATAAGGTAAGCATAGTCTCATGAAATCAAGCCATTGGATGAAACATAATGGGACCTACAATACATTAGATAAAAAATAGTTACTGTTAAGAATTACTGGATAAATTTCTGCTGATTCTCTGAGCACACTAAAGGACATATTGTAGTTGAAGCTTATCAAGAAAGTAAGTCAGCTGGTAGAACCATTTTCTCTTTTCAAAGTACTTGGCAGTGCTTCCTAGCAGGTATTCTATTTGCATCAGTAGGATGTTTCCAGTGGAAGAACACTGTGGCATTATCCTTGAGTTGTGTGCTGTGAAACTGCTTTATAGTTAAAAGCCTGTTATTATTGTGGAAAGTTTGATTTGTCAATAATCAAGCACTCTTTGAATGGTCTATAAGACAGGCTGGCTTCTTAATGAAAATGGCTCAGGAGCAAATAATTTTGCAGAGAGGTTTCCCCCTATTTGCGTTTGACAGATGAACATATTAGTCGCCAGAGTTTCTTGATGAAATAAAACCCAATTACTAGGAGAATGCAGGCCAGGTTACATCTAATCAAGGTCTGAGATCTGTTTTAAATATCTCATTTGGCCTTCAGAAAAGGATGAAACCTGTAATCCCAGCACTTTGGGAGGCTGAGGCAGGCGGATCACTTGAGGACAGGAGTTAGAGACTAGTCTGACAACATGGTGAAAGCCCATTTCTACTAAAATATAAAAATTAGCCAGGAATGGTGATGCATGCCTGTAGTCCCCATTACTTGGAAGGCTGAGGCAGGAGGATTACTTGAACCTGGGAGGCAGAGGTTGCAGTGAGCCGAGGTCACACCACTGCACACCAGCCTGGAAGACAGACTGACAGTCTGTGTCAAAAAAAGAAAAAAAGAAGAATAAAACCATCCACAGTAGGATTGTTTCCACTGTCCTTCAGGTAGCTTATTTAAAGGTGTAACAATATATGCTCTGAATCCATCACATTATGCTCCAAAGCTGTCTTCCAAATTCTGTCCTCTGGCAAAGGACCAGCTGGCCATTATTTTTTCTTTTTCTCACTTATGTTAAAAATCCTCATTGCCATCTCTTTTCTCAGTGGAGCGATGGAAATTCATGGGTTCTTTTCACACAGCACTTGATTTTCTCACTTGGCATTATCCTGCAACTCTCTCCAGGTTCTTTCAGTCATTGGATTTAACAACTTAAGAAGGTGTTCCTGATACCACAGAAGCCTTGGCTTTTTAGTCCCCAAGGCTTAGGCCGCTCCTTATCATGTAGCCTCCCATTACTCACCTTCCTAATACTGCTGTTCTCAGAACTCCTTTCTCACCTGTGCTTGTAGAGCAGTGCCCCTAACAATTCCCTACAGGGCTGCCTTATGGATGGGGCAGAGATGCGATTCCAGGGTTAACAAAAAGGCCCTCTATCTCCCACCTCCTCCCTGGAGTCTGCTCCTCCTTCCATAGGAGGCAAAGCCTTAAATCCACAATTAGATAAAGCTTGTAATGCAAATATACTCCAAGAGAGATAATATGACGACATAGTTTTATTTGCATTACATTATAAATTCCCAATTTAAGACTCAGAAATCATGCTGTATGAGAGTTGGAAGGAGAGGGAGTGTGAAGATACTGATGTAGTACAAGAGGGCTAGAAAAAGTGTCAAATTTGACTTTGTTTGCTCCATTCCACTATCCCTTTTTATCAGAAGTTATAATGGTCCCTGAAACTCCTGGGTAGTAAAGGATGCTGTATTAGTCTGTTCTCACACTACTAATAAAGACATACTCGAGACTGGGTAATTTATAAAGGCAAGAGGCTGAATTGACTCACATTTCCACATGGCTGCAGAGGGCTCCATTCACAATCAGTGGAAGGTGAATGACGAGCAGTCACATCTTACATGGTGGCAGGCAAGAAAACTTACTCAGGGGAACTCGCGTTTATAAAACCAGCAGCTCTTCTGAGACTTTTTCACTATCATGAGAACAGTATGGGAGAAATCAGCTCCATGATTCAGTTATCTCCACCTGGCTTTACCCTTGACAGGTGGGGCTTATTACAATTCAAGGTGAGATTTCGGTGAGAACACAGTCAAACCATAGCAGATGCCTTCTTGGACTTTCAGCAAGTGTTGAACTATCCATTGCTTAGGTCTAGTCCTGAGTATATCACTTTTTGACTTATCTTCAAAACTCCCTGATTCTTTACTTGGCTATGTCCATTCTACTGGTGATCCCATCAAAGGCATTCTCCATTTCTGTTACAATGTCATTGATTTCTAGCATTTTTCTTTGATTATTTCTTAGATTTGCCATCTTTCTGCTTACATTAACCATCTGTTTTTGCAAATTATCTACTTTTTTTCATTAGAGCTTTTAACATATTAATCAGTTATCATTCCAAATTTCATTTCTGATTATTTCAACATGTGTCTTTTCTGAATTTGGTTTTGATACTTGCTTTGTTTTTTCAGATTGTGCCTTTTTTCTTGCTTTTTATCATGCCTTGTGACTTTTTGTTGAAAGCCTGGCATGTTTGTATTAGGAAAAGGAACTGAGGTAAACAGGCCTTTAGTGTGGGGACTTATGATAATCTAGATAGGAATTGGGCTGTGCTTGCTGTTTGCCATAGCTACAGGTTTCAGGGCCTTTAAATTCCTCTAGTTTCCTTGTTTTGTCTCCTCTCTTGACTTTGAGGTTTCCCATGCACACCTCTCAGAGAGTTTGGTCCCACAGCTCTTTAGCTATAATCTACTATTGTTATTCTGGAACCCCGTTGGTGTGGTGGTAACGGATAGGGGAGAGAAAAGAATTCTGTAATATAATTATTGGCCTTGTGTCTCTTATCTGTGACCTTCACAATTATTTTTCCATTGTATAGCCTTTAATTTCTCCTTAGATGAGAAAGAAAGGCTAGAGTGTGCTGGAAGGTGAGGAATGTCCTTCCCCTCCTTCCCCCAGCTGAAATAAGGCTCTGGTAGTCTTTTCCCTTTTTCAGTAGGCCTTCATTAGGGAGAAGACTTTGGGCTTTTTTCACATTAGCTATTGTTTCCCTCCCCCTGACACAGCCATGAAGACATCTTTCTTAGATCTTCACTGTGAGAACCTGGCCAGATTCTGGAGGTAAACCCAAGAAAGTATGGGTCTGCCCTAAGACTATAGTCTCCAAGAGTTTCTTACTCTTATGCCAATCTACAATCAACCCCCAGTAAATCATCAGTATTCCATTTACGATTGTCTACCAGCTTATAGATCCAGTAGCTTCTGCTCCAGGTAAGCAGATCTTGGCTGTCACTTTCTGGATGTCTCTCTCTCTTTTCAGATTTTGGATGAGTGGCTTGCCCTGTAACCTCAGTTCCTGATAGGTCTAAGAAAGTAATTGATTTTTTAGTTCTTTTAACTTTTTCTTTTAAGGACAGGAACAATGACTTTGAAGCTCTTTATATGTCAGAGCTGAAACCAGAAGTCTGTATTACTTGTTCATGCAAGATCCCTTTGATGTTTCTACTGGCATAGATCTAAGTCTGTGAGACACATGACATATTTCTCTCAGTGCATTACTCTTGGGGATAAAGGACATTTTAAAAAGATTTTGAAGTGACTGTAGTTTATTCACAGTTACACGTAATTTGGATCTGATCATAGAAAGTTGAGAGTAAAACAATGACATTGAAAGGTAGAGCAATTAAATGTATTCTAAACTTTTATGGGACCCTCAGAATATAGAAATATTATTCTCCACCAAAACTACCCCTTCCTCATGAAATGCCATATCAAACTCTCATGATATGGAGCTCAAGTTCATATAAACTAAATGTTTGTAAACAATTTTGAGTTCTATAAAACATCTCTCTTTTTTCCAGCTCTGATTATTTGATCTGCCTCTGTAATTATTTTTTAATTCAGCTACACATATAATCAGTTTGCAAAAATTTTACTCGTCCTGTAATGATCAGACCATATACCACTTCTGATCACTTAGAGTGAAACTAACTTCTCCCACCTTACCTTAATTATGGCAGTGGTATGCTGACAACAGTTCATAGTGGCTGAGAAGAGCTGAATGTGTGGATAAATCTCCTCAATTCCACATTCAGTGACATCACAGTGGTACATGAAATCAGCTATGATAAGAGTATTTACACCACAGAAATTGGAAAACACTATAAATCAGAGCTTATTTTCCCCTGCAGTGCCAGTTAAACATTTAATATGTGCCACTATGTGTGTCTGTGTATGTAGACAGATACAGATAGATAGACAGGCAGACAGAGAAGCATAGAGACAGAGAGAGACAGAGAGATACATTATAGTTGTTCATATACTTATATCTTACTCTATTCTGTAGCTCCTTGAGTTTAGCTCCAGTGGGCAGGTAAGATTATCTCCTCTCAGGTATCTATTCTCTCTTTTTAATTGAAGAAGCATTGGTTCACTATTTCATTCCTGGTCATTTGGTTGAGGCTTACTTCTCTCTTGGTTCCAGGGACAGACATGAACTTGATAAATTAGTATATTGGTTCCTTCCAGTCATAGTAATTAGTTTAAGAATAGTCATGTGATGTAAAGTGAATCAATCACAGCCAATGGACACAAGCACTGGGACTTAAGCCGGGACTCTTGGAAAAGCATTGACTTTTCACTGAGGTCCTAAGTTGGGACTGGTGGTGGCCATTTAGCCAACACAATGGTAGAATCTGTCTAAGAATAAAGTCAGTAAAGAGACAGGGAAATTCCTGATAACTTTGATAGATCTATTCTTAAATTGTGTTCTTATTCAAGTATGTGAGCCTATATATATATATATATATATATATATATATATATATATATATACATATATATATGTGTGTGTGTGTATTTATTTATATATATATATTTATATATGTATATAATATATTCATTGTGTTCTTCAAGTATATGAGCCTATATATATATATATATATATATATATATATATATATATAATTTATATTGACTAGTTTGACTTGGGTTTCTGTCACTGGCAAGCAAAAGAGCCCTGACTAATGTAGTGAATAAAATACATTATAGTTAAAAATATCATTATAGCCCCACAGCAGCATGATGCCCTGCCTATGCAGAGGTCAATAATTATTTTTTAATGAAAGAATGAATCTGATGTAAAATACAGATTCAATGCTTTCTGTCAATGTGGTATGTATTTATTTCTTCCCTAAAACCTTACTAAGTATTTGAATGGCCTGTTCATATCAGATTGCATTCATTTCTAAAGAGGAAGAGATTGTGTCTTATTATATGAACTTTATTCCCTCTGTGCTGTTTGACTTTGATTTGTTATTTGAATAAATAATTTCTTCAGATAAGTGAGATACAATAAGTACTACTATCTTGGGCCTTTTGAGGTTGAGAATTCCATTCTTTAAAACATAAAATGATTTATACAAATTATTATTCAATGAATAAGCTATTTGAAAGTAATGTTTAGACATACAAGAGGACATTAATCTAGGATGATGAAAGAATACACACGAAAGCACGGATTTTCAAAAGGAGACAGACACGATACCAAAAAACAGAGAAAACAGAACGATTTTTAAAAATTAAGTAACTGCCTAAAAGTCTTTACAATAGTTTCTTTCTCTGTTTGCATACTGTTTGGTTGCTACCTCATAATAGATTTCTGTGATACCATTTTCTGTAGAAAAAAATAGAAAGATAATTCAGTCTTTTCTCTAGAACAATTCTTCTTTTTGAGGTAATCATCAATAGTTTTTCATTCATTAAACCAAACGAAATCCATGCCTTTTGTTGGCTGGATTTGGCCTCTTATGCACCCTATCCTTTTTTTGACTACATGTGCTTAGCTTTTAAACACATCAAGGAGGAAAATGTTTCATGTTTTGTCTATAAGTGTTCAGCTCAGGGATAGGCAAAGGTCGTTTTTCTTTCCTCAGTAAGTAATGGAAATTCATTATTAAAAAAACAGAAGTGGCAGTGCATTTATTTCATTTTAGAAGCCTTTTGAACAATTAGGTGGGGATGCTGAGAGCAGTTTTCTTTTCATTACTTTATATCAAGTGGATTCAGCCTGCTGTTCTGTATGCACTGTGGTTTTAGTTACTTCACTGGCTAATTGGGTGGAAAGCTAACTTTCTCCTTGCCATTTCATTTTCTCTTTTTGGTGATCAATTGCTGATACAGAAAACAACAGAAGACTCTCTTGGAAGACATGCTACCCAGAACCAGTCTACGAGTTGCACCTTAGTGTCATTTTGTGCCCAAGTTATCAGTTCCAAGGACAGCCATGGTAACTGAGCCAGGTATTGAACTCAACACTGTATCGTGTATGCCAGTATTTTACCCCACAGCTAAATCAAGGGACAATGGAAAATACTACTTTTGCTGTCTTAATTATTATTTTAAAGGTGGAGACCTGCACAGAAAAGGGCACACATAAACAGCGCGTGATCTCTGGCTTTAATTGATCCAATATATAAGAGTTGAAAGCTGCTTTAGAAACTAAATGAAACTAGTGGAAAGCATTGCCATATGGGTGGTAATGTACTGACTGAAGCAATGAATTAATGTTATGCCAAAAATTGTTAACCCAAAGCTCTTAATGGCTTTTTTTTTCATTTAGACATGTTAGCATTTAATATCTAACTAATAACAGATGACCCCCTTTTATCTTGTATATAAAATGAGATGAGATGAAGCTTACTTTAGATTTTTGTGAAATGGCTTTTTCTTTTCCTTTAAGACAGAGTCTTTCTCTGTTGCCCAGGCTGGAATAGAGTGGCTGGATCATGGCTCACTGCAACCTCAGTCTCCTGGGTTCAAGCGATTCTCATACCTCAGCCTCCAAAGTAGCTGAGACTACAGGTATCCCTGTCCACGCCCAGCTAATTTTTGTAGTTTTAGTAAAAACGGGATTTTGCCATGTTGTCCAGGCTGGTCTTGAACTCCTGGGTTCAAGTGGTCCATCCGTCTTGGCCTCCCGAAGTGCTGGGATTTCTGGCATGAGCCACTATGCCTGGACAAAATGGCATTTTTGTATCTTAAAGCTATGTGACCACCCAGGGATATGGAGGGATCAGGATTGTCAAGGTTCAAGACTAAAAGTGAAATCTTTGTTAACAGTAGAATCCTTGGGATAGACAAGGAGAAAGATGGTGTTGCTGCTGATGCCTCTGTTGTTTTTCTTACTAGGAAAGTTGGGAAACTAGGAAGGTAACACTGGCAATTGGTTTGGAGAAGTGCCACAGAAGGCCTTGAGATTTGCTGGGAGACTAGGTTTTACTTCGTGACAGCTTCTGTGGGTTACAGAAATTATTACTTAGATATACTTGAAAGGCAAAGGACAAAGAAAGCTGACCTCTCTTCTTTTTGCTAGCTACAGAGTGTTTTCTGATCCTCCTTCTCAGTTCTTAGCCCTATGGTTTCTTCTTTTCTCTTATCTCTTACCAGTTAGGCACATCTTTAGTGGCTACTACATTTGGGTACTGTTTCAAATATATGGTATCTGCTTCCAAGAAACCTAGGACCAAGTAGGAGAGATGGTCTTTTCCCAAATGACAAAGATTGGTAAGTATCAGGTGTGAGGCACAAAATAAATGCCATAAAAATCCCAAGAAGGGAGTGAGTGCATTTACTTGCAGGATCAAAGCCTGGAAGGAAAGATAGAATTTTTATATTGTGATTGGATGTTGAATTGGATTTTCCTAATCGCTCTGAATTTCAGTGAAAGCCCCTCAAAGAGAAAATAGACACAAAGCACCTAAAGAGAATGCTAATGAGCTGTCACATACTATGATTACTAAGAGTTGGCCAAACTGGAACTGAAGCCCTTATTTCCTTGATCCCATTTGGAATTTTTCCTTTTTTTTTTCTTACTAAGAGTAAGGAAAAAGAAACTGTTATGGGTTGAATTGTGTTCCCCACCACCAAAGTGTGGCTGTATGTGGAGATAGGACATTTAAAGAAGCTGTCATTAAGGTTAAATGATGTCACAAGGGTAGGATGCTAATTCAGTAGGACTAGTGTCTTTTTTTGGTGGTGCTATTTTATTTTATTTTATTATTTTTTATTTTTTAAATTATACTTTGCATTCTGGGATGCATGTGCAGAATGTTCATGTTTGTTATACGTGTTCCTATCCATGAGACATGGAAGTTTGCAGCACCTATCAACATATCATCTACATTAGGTATTTTTTCTAATGCTATCCCTCCCCTTGCCCCCCATCTACTGACAGGCCCTGGTGTTTGATGTTCCCCTCCCTGCGTCCATATGTTCTTATTGTTCAATTACCACTTACGAGTGAGAACATGTGGTTTTTGGTTTTCTGTTTCTGTGTTAGTTTGCTGAGAATGATGGTTTCCAGCTACATCCATGTCCCTGAAAAGGACATAAACTCATTCTTTTTATGGCTGCATAGTATTCCATGGTGTATATGTGCCACATTTTCTTTATCCAGTCTATCATTGATAGGCATTTGGGTTGGCTCCAAGTCTTTGCTATTTTAAATAGTGCTGCAATAAACATACATATGCATGTGTCTTTAAAGTAGAATGACGTATGATCTTTTGCATATATACACAGTAATGGGATTTCTGGATCAAATAGTACTTCTGCCTCTAGATCCTTGAGGAATCACCACACTGTCTTCCACATGGTTGAACTAATTCACACTTCCACCAGCAGTGTAACAGTGTTCCTATCTCTCCACATCCTCTCCAGAATCTGTTGTTTCCTAACCTTTTTTTTTTTTTTTTTTTTTTTTTGAGACGGAGTTTCGCTCTTGTTGCCCAGGCTGGAGTGCAATGGCGCGATCTCGGCTCACCGCAACCTCCGCCTCCTGGGTTCAGGCAATTCTCCTACCTCAGCCTCCTGAGTAGCTGGGATTACAGGCACGCACCACCATGCCCAGCTAATTTTTTTGTATTTTTAGTAGAGACGGGGTTTCACCATGTTGACCAGGATGGTCTCGATCTCTTGACCTCGTGATCCACCCGCCTCGGCCTCCCAAAGTGCTGGGATTACAGGCGTGAGCCACCGTGCCCGGCCTGTTTCCTAACTTTTAAATGATTGCCATTCTAACTGATGTGAGATGGTATCTCATTGTGGTTTTGATTTGCATTTCTCTAATGACCAGCAATTATGAGTTTTTTTTTTCATGTTTGTTGGCTGCATAAATGTCTTCTTTTGAGAGGTTCCTATTCATATCTTTTGCCCACTTTTTGATGGGGTTGTTTTTTTTTCTTGTAAGTTTCTTTAAGTTTCTTGTAGATTCTGTATACTAGACCTTTGTCAGATCAATAAACTGCAAAAATGTCCTTCCATTCTGTAGGTTGCCTGTTCACTCTGATGACAGTTTCTTTTGTATGCAGAAGCTCTTAAGTTTAATTAGATCCCATTTGTCAATTTTGGCTTTTCTTGCAATTCTTTTGTTGTTTTACTCATGAAGTCTTTGCCCATGCCTATGTCTTGAATGGTATTGCCCAGGTTTTCCTTTAGGGTTTTTATGATTTTAGGTCTTATGATTAAGTTTTTAATCCATCATGAGTTAATTTTTGTATAAGGTGAAAGGAAGATGTACAGTTTTGGCTTTCTGCATATGGCTAGACAATTTTCCCAATATCATTTATTAAATAGGGAATCCTTTCCCCATTGTTTGTTTTTGTCAGGTTGTCAAAGATCAGATGATTGTATATGTGTGGTGTTGTTTCTGAAGTCTCTGCTCTGGTCTCTGTATCTGTTTTGGTACCAGTACCATGCTCTTTTGGTTACTGTAACCTTGCAGTATAGTTTGAAGTCTGGTAGCATGATGCCTCCAGCTTTGTTCTTTTTGCTTAGAACTGTCATGGCTATACAGGCTTTTTTTTTTTTGGTTCCATATGAAATTTAAGTTATTTTTTTTTCTTATTTTGTGAAGAAAGTCAATGGTAATTTGATGAAAATAGCATTGAATCTATAAATTACTTTGGACAGTATGGCTATTTTCACTATATTGATTCTTTCTGTTCATGAGCATGGAATTTTTTTTTTTTTTATCTATTTGTGTGCTCTCTTATTTCCTTGAGCAGTGACTGTAGTTCTTCTTGAAGAGGTCCTTCACATCCCTTGTAAGTTGTATTTCTAGGTATTTTATTCTCTTTGTAGCAATTGTGAATGGGAGTTCACTCATGATTTTGCTGTCTGTCTATTATCAGTGTATACAAACGCTTGTGATTTTTGCACATTGATTTTGTATCCTGAGACTTTGCTGAAGTTGCTTATCAGCTTAAGGAGATTTTGGGCTGAGATGATGGGGTTTTCTAAATATCAATCATGTCATCTGCAAACAGAGACAATTTGACTTCCTCTCTTCTTATTTGAATATCCTTCATTTCTTTATTTCTAATTGCTCTGGCCAGAACTTCCAATACTATATTAAATAGGAGTGGTAAGATAGGGAATCCTTGTGCCAGTTTTCAAAGGGAATACTTCCAGTTTTTGCCCATTCAGTATGATATTAGCTGTGGGTTTGTCATAAATAGCTCTTATTATTTTGAGGTATGTTCCATCCATACCTAGTTTATTGAGTGTTTTTAGCATGAAGGGGTGATGAATTTTATCAAAGGCCTTTTTTGCATCTATCCTGTGTTTTTTTTGTCATTGATTCTGTTAATGTGATGGCTTATGTTTATTGATTTTCGTCTTAGGGATGAAGCTGACTTGTGGATAAGCTTTTTAATGTCATGCTGGATTCTGTTTGCCAATATTTTATTGCAGATATTAGCCTGAAATTTTCTTTTTTTGTTGTGCCTCTGCCAGATTTTGGTATCAGAATGACGCTGGCCTTATAAAATGAGTTAGGAAGGAGTCACTTTTTTTCTATTTTTTTGGAATAGTTTCAAAAGAAATGATACCAGCTCCTCTTCATACCTCTGGTAGAATTCAGCTGTGAATCCATCTGGTCCTGGGCTTTTTTTTGATTGGTGAGCTGTTAGTTACTGCCTCAATTTCAGAACTTATTATTGGTTTATTCAGGAATTCAACTTCTTCCTGGTTTAGTCTTGGGAGGGTGGATGTGTCCAGGATTTATCTATTTCTTCTAGATTTTCTAGTTTATTTGTGTTGACATGTTTATAGTATTATCTGACGGTAGTTTGTGTCTCTGTGGGATCCGCGGTGATATCCTTCTTATCATTTTTTTCTTATGTCCGTTTGATTCTTCTCTCCTTTCATCTTTATTAGTCTGGCTAGCAGTCTATCTTTTTGTTAGTTTTTTAAAAATCCAGCTCCTGGATTCATTGATTTTTTGAGGGGCTTTTTGTGTCTCTATCTCCTTCAGTTCTTCTCTGATTTTAGTTATTTTTTTTTCTTCTGTGAGCATTTGAATTTGTTTGCTCTTGCTTCTCTCATTCTTTTAACTGTGATGTTAGGGTGTCAATTTAAAAATTTTCCCACTTTCTCTTGTGGACATTTAGTGCTATAAATTTTCCTCTAAGAATTGCTTTAGCTGTGCCCCAAAGATTCTGGTATGTTGTATCATTGTTCTCATTGGTTTCAAAGAACTTATTTATTTCTGCCTTAATTTAGTTATTTACCCAGTATTCATTCTGGAATGGTGGCTCAGTTTCCATGTAGTTGTATGGTTTTGAGTGAATTTCTTAATCCTTAGATCTAATTTGATTGCACTGTGGTCTGAGAGACTATTATGATTTCAGTTCTTTTGCATTTGCTAAGGAGTGTTTTACTTCCAATTATATGGTCAATTTTAGAATAAGTGCTGTGTGATGCTGAGAAAAATGTATATTCTGTTGACTTGGAATGAAGAGTTTTGTAGATGTCTATTAGTTCCACTTGGTCCAGAGCTGAGTTCACGTCCTGAACATCTGTTAATTTTCTGTGCTGTTGATCTGTCTAATATTGACAATGGGGTGTTAAAGTCTCCCACTATTATTGTGTTTGAGTCTAAGTCCTTTTGTAGGTCTCTAAGAACTTGCTTTGTGAAGCTGGGTTCTCCTTTATTGGGTGCATATATATTTGAAATGGTTAGCTGTTCTCATTGCACTGATCCCTTTACCATTATGTAATGCCCTTTCTTGTCTTTTTAAATCTTTGTTGGTTTAAAGTCTGTTTTATCGGAGACTAAGACTGCAACCCCTGCTTTTTTTTTCCCCTTCCATTTGCTTGGTAAATCTTCCTTCATACCTTTATTTTGAGCCTATGTATGTCTTTGAACATGAGATGGGCTCCTGAATACAGCACACTAATGACTCTTGACTCTTATCCAACTTGCCAGTCTGTGTCTTTTAATTGGCATTTAGTGCATTTACATTTAAGGTTAATATTGTTATGTGTGAATTTGATCCTGTTATTAATGATGCTAATTGGTTGTTTTTCCTGTTATTTGTTGTTGCAGTTTCTTCATAGTGTCAATGCTCTTCTCAATTTGGTATGTTTTTGCAGTGTCTGGTACCTGTTTTTCCTTTCCATATTTAGTGCTTCCTTCAGGAGCTATTAATTCAGGCCTGGTGGTGACAAAATACTTCCACATTTGCTTGTCTGTAAAAGATTTCATTTCTCCTTTGCTTATGAAGCTTAGTTTGGCTGGATATGAAATTCTGGGTTGAAAATTCTTTAAGAATGTTGAATACTGGCTTTCATTCTCTTTTGGCTTGTAGGGTTTCTGCTGAGAGATCCACTGTGAGTCTGATGGACTTCCCTTTGTGGGTAACCTGACCTTTCTCTCTCACTGCCTTTAACATTTTTTTCCTTCATTTCATCCTTGCTGAATCTGACGATTATGTGTCTTGGGGTTGCTCTTCTCAGAAAGTATCTTTGTAGTGTTCTCTTTATTTCCTGAATTTAAATGTTGGCCTGCCTTGCTAGGCTGGGGAAGTTCTCCTAGATAATATCCCGAAGACTGTTTTTCAACTTGGTTTCATTCTCGCCATCACTTTCAGGTACACCGATCACATATAGATTTGATCTTTTCGCTTAGTCCCATATTTCTTGGAGGCTTTGTTCATTCCTTTTCATTCTTTTTTCTCTAATCTTGTATTCATGATTTATGTCATTAAGTTGTTCTTTAATCTCTGATATCCTTTCTTCTGCGTAGTCAATTTGGCTATCGATACTTGTGTATGCTTCATGAAGTTCTCATGCTGTGTTTTTCAGCTCTATCAGGTCATTTATGTTCTTCTCTAAACTGGTTATTTTAGTTAGCAGTTCCTGTAACCTTTTATCAAGGTTCTTAGCTTTCTTGTATTGGGTTATAACATGCTTCTTTAGTTTGAGGACTTTGTTATTACCCACCTTCTGAGGTCTACTTCTGTCAGTTTGGTAAGCTCATTCTTCATCCAGTTTTGTTCCCTTGCTGGCAAGGAGTTTTGGTCCTTTAGAGGAGAAGAGGTATTTTGGTTTTTGGAATTTTCAGCCTGTTTACACTGATTCTTCCTCATCTTTGTGGATTTACCTACCTTTGGTCTTTGATGTTGGTGACCTTTGGATGGGTTTTTGTGTGGGCATCCTTTCTGTTGATGTTGATGCTATTGCTTTCTGTTTGTTGGTTTTCCTTCTAACAGTCAGGCCGCTCTTCTGCAGGTCTGTGAGATTTGCTGGAGGTCCACTCCAGACCCTGTTTACCTAGGTATCAGCAACTGATGCTGCAAAACAGCAAAGATTGCTAACGACTCCTTCCTCTGGAAGCTTTGTCCCACAGGGACACCTGCCAGATGCCAGTTGGAGCTCTCCTGTCTAAGGTATTTGTCCACCCCTGCTAGGAGGTGTCTCCCAGTCAGGAGTCAAATGGTTAGAGACTAGAGGAGGCAGTCTGTCTCTTAGCAGAGCTTGAGTGCCGTGCTGGGAGATCTGCTGCTCTCTTCAGAGTTGTCAGGCAGGAATGTTTAAATCTGTTGAAACTGCTCACAGCCACCCCTTCCCCCAGGTGCTCTGTCCCAGGGAGATGGGAGTTTTATCTATAAGCCTCTTACTGGGGCTGCTGTCTTTCTTTCAGAGATGCCCTGCCCAGAGAGGAGGAATCTAGAGAGGCAATGTGGCTACTGCAGCTTTGCTGCATTGTGGTGGGTTTCGCACTTAGTTCAAACTTCCCAGCAGCTTTTTTCACACTGTGAGGGGAAAACTACCTACTCAAGCCTCCATAATGGTAGATACCTCTCCCCTGACCAAACTTGAGTGTCCCAAGTTGACTTCAGACTGCTGGCTGGAAGCAAAAATTTCAAGCCAGTGGATCTTAGCTTACTGGGCTCCATGAGGATGGGATCTGCTGAGCAAGACCACTCAGCTTTCTGGCTTCAGCCCCCTTTCCAGGGGTGTGAACGGTTCTGTCTCACTGGTGTTCCAGGTACCACTGAGGTAAGAAAAAAGCTCCTGCAGGTAGCTCGGTGTCTGCCCAAGTGGCCCCCCAGTTTTGTGCTTGAACCCCTAGGCCCTGGTAGTGTTGATGCCCAAGGGAATCTCCTGTCTATGCATTGCAGAGACTGTGAGAAAAGCATAGTATGTGAGCCGGATAGCAGCATCCCACATGGCACAGTCTCTCATGGCTACCCCTGGCTAGGGGAGGGAGTTCCCCAAACCCGTGTGCTTCCTGTGTGAGGCAGTGACCCACCCTGCTTCTGTTTACCCTCTGTAGTCTGCACTTACTGTCTAACCAGTCCCAGTAAGATGAACCGGGTACCTCAGTTGCAAATGCAGAAATCACCTGCTTTCTGTGTTAGTCTCACTGGGAGCTGCAGATTGGAGCTGTTCCTGTTTGGCCATCTTGCCAACCCCCTGTGGTACTGGGGACTAGTGTCTTTATAAGAAGACAGATAGAGATCCAGGGTTTTATGTGCATAGAGAGAAGGCTGTGTGCAGACACAGTGGGAAGGTGACTATCTATAAACCAGTGAGGGAAGTCTGAGGAGAAACCAACCCCGCTGGCACCTTGAGTTTGGAGTTTCAGCCTCCAGAACTGTAAGAAAATAAATTAAGCCACACAATCTGTGATTTTCTATTATGGTAGCCCTGGAAACAAATACAGAGGGTTTTCCTATTATTGAATGATTAAGAGGGGTCACCAGATAACTTCTTACAGGAATTGTAAGTGACTGTAAGAAGGTGAGACTGACATCTTAACCTCCTGGGAATGTGTTGCTGTAGGTAAAATTAGAAGATCCAGTCATGGCTATAGCTAATCTTCCTCTTTCCATCTGTGAATGTACGTGTGTATTTGTGTGTGTGTGAGTGTATGAGAGACAGAGAGAAAGAAAGACAGTGATTCGATATTAGAATTCCCTATATTTTGATAAAAACTTTTTTGCTTAGTGAAAGTATTTAATGAATTATATGGATGACTTGAAGGAGTTCATTATTTGTTTATTCATGATTCAGATATTATATAATTTGAATCAATGGTAATTGAATTTACAAGTCATAAACCTCTGATAGCAGCAAATTGCCAAAATTAACTGACTTGGCTGTTTCAGTGTATTTGCCATCAAGCATCATATCACCTGCCAATATTATTGGCATATTTACTAGGCATCTCACTTGACTAGTTCTTATACTTCTTAGAGAGAGAGTATGAGCTGTGAGTTTTTCCTATGAGATTGTCTCCTTCAGAGACTATAGAGTAAGTAAAGAAGGTTAGATTGTTTTTAGCACTGAGATAGTGCTGGAACAGTGCAGAGAAAAAAAAATCAGAATTCAAGTGAAGAAAACATTTATGGTAATTATCTGAGGGGGTTAATCATCAAAAGTCAGAAAATGGCTAAATACCAACCAATATGTTGCTAGTGTAAGCAATTTGTGGGGGAATTCCAAAGTAGTAGTACAAAAGTCACATGTATTATTAGACAAAATTAACCTTGTTAATATTCATGTTATCCTTAATTGAGCTTGATTCTAATCCATTTACAAAAACTAATTCAGCCTGCATTTATTTCTTTTTAAATTGGTATTTATTTTATTTTTTGGACAGCATCTTTCTCTGCTGCTCAGGCCAGAGTGCAATGGTGAGATCATGGCTCACTGCAATTTCAAAATACTGGGCTCAAGCAATGCTCCCACCTCAGACTCCCAAGTGGCTGGGACTATGAATGTAAGCTATCATGCCCAACTAATATTTTAGTTTTGTTGTAGAGATGAGGTCTTACTAATATTGCTCAAGCTAGTCTTGCATTCCTGGTCTCAATGATCCTCCCACCTTGGCCTCTCAAGGTGCTGAGATTACAGGTGTAAATACCACACCTAGACCAACCTACAGTTCTCTCACACTAATTATGTAGTCAACGGGCTCAATAACAGACTAGAATGCAGATCCAGAGTGTATCCAAAACTTGGTCCTCAATCTTATGAAAAGAACTCACACTGCAGAATAAACTACCGTCTGTTTTTGAAACTAAGCAATAAACTGACTCACTTGCTTTCTAATTATCAATTTTGTTTACTCAAATTCTACAACCTTAAGGTAATAGGATCTCCCTTCCATTGCTCCTATTCTCACACCTATTGTGGTACACCAAAAAATGCCCTCTCCACCAAAGATGCTGATATCAAATCCCCAGAACCCGAGAATGTTACCTTATTTGGGAAAAATGTCTTTGCAGATGAAATTCAGAATCTTGAGATGAGGAGATCATTCAGATTATTTGGGGGGGGGCGGGGAGAGAGAGAGGGGGGAGAGAGAGAGAGAGAGAGAGAGAGAGAGAGAGAGAGAGAGACATACATGCAGAGAAGAGGACACATACAGAAGAGAAGGCAACATGAAGATAGAAGCAGACATTGTTGTGATGCAGTCACTAGCCAAGGAAGTCAAGGAATATAGACACCAGAAGTTAGAAGAGGCGAGGAAAGCTTTTCCCCTAGATCCTTTGGAGGAAGTTTGGCCCTTTCTACAGACACCTTGTTCCCAGATTTATGACATCAAAAACTGGGAGACTGAATTTCTGTTATTTTGAAACCAGAATTCTGTAGTAATTTCTTAAGACACTCCTAGGGAGCTCATATATCAACACACACACACACACACACACACACACACACACACACACACACACACAAACACATGCACACACACTTTACAAACTATTTAGATCAATGCTATTAATATTAGTTTAATATATCCTTAATCTTAAAGTTATTTTTGGCTACAGTATATTTTCTAAACAGTTAACATTGAAATAACTCAAGATCAGTTTGAGGAGAAAAGACCAGATTCATACAGTCTGGTTCCATTTGACGTATTATTCTGTTGATATCTTACTGGTTAACAAATCACCCTAAAACTTAGTGGTTTAAAACAAAATTGTTTTTTCTCTCAGGGTTCTGTGGATTGACTGAGTTCTGCTGGGAGGTTCTTACTTTGGGTCTCTGATGTAATTACAATTATATGCCTACTGGGGCATGAGTTATCTAAAAACTTTATTGGACTGGATATTTCAGATGACTTATAACTGACAGTTGATTATAGCTTTCTCCTGGGAGCTTTTCTGGCGTTGTTGCCTTGGGACAACAACATGCAGACTTCTTTTAGGATGGGCTTCTCATAGGATGGCAACTGAAATCTCAGAGTGAGCATCCAAAGATTAAGTTTTCCAAGAAATAAGAAATGAAAGTGCCAGGAAAGAAAAAGCTATATCTTAACAGTGCCATTCTGCTTTGCTTTGTTGGTTGAGAAGTACAATTCTATCCAGATTCAAGAAAGTAAAGAAGCTAACTCCTTCATTCTTTTTTTTTTTAACTTGTATTTTAGGTTCAGGGGTACATATGCAGGCTTGTTAATGCAGGCAAACTCATGTTTTGAGGGTTTAATGTGCAGGCCATTTTGTCACTCAGGTACTAAGAATAGTACCTGATAGTTACTTTTCCTGATCCTCTCCATCTTCTGACCCTCCTTCCTCAAGTAGGCCATAGTATCTGTTGTTCCCCACTTTGTGTTCATTGGTTCTATTATTTCACTCCCACTTATAAGTGAGAACATGCAGTATTTTATTTTCTATTCCTGTGTTAGTTTGCTAAGAATAATGACCTCCAGCTCCACCCATGTTCCTGCGAAGGACACAATCTCATTTCTTTTTATGGCTGTATTCTATGGTGCATATATACCATATTTTCTTTATCCAGTCTACCTTTGATGAGCATTTAGTTTGATTTCATGTCTTTGATATTGTGAATAGTGCTACAATGAACATATGCATGCAAATGTCTTTATGGTAGGACAATTTATCTTTTTTGGGGTATATGCCCAATAATGGAATTGCTGTGTTGAATGGTAAATCTATTTTTAATTATCTGAGGAATTTCCACACTGCTTTCCACAATGGTTGAACTAATTTATATCCCCATTAGCAGAGTAAAAGCATTTCCTTTTCCCGCATTCCCTTTTGACTTTTTAATAACAGCCATTCCAACTGGCGTGAGACAGTATCTCATTGTGGGTTTGATTTGCATTTCTCTAATCATTGTGATATTTGTAAGACCAGTTGCCTCACCGGGAGCTCGGACATGCCCACTTCTGCACTCCGCACCTAGCCTGCCTTGGAAAACCCCTCTGCACTCAACACTAAGCTCTGCACTCGGTCCTAGCCCGCTATTGGAAAATCCCACTTACCTACCAATAGCAACCTGCCTCAACCACGCCCTGTTTCCCCACAACCAATTAAACGCCTTCACTCCTTATAAAACCCCACACCCAGAACTGTCAGGCATGACTTTCCTGGCCTCTTTCCCCAGGACCACAGAACCTCGCCCAGAAGCTGAATAAATTGGCATTTAATCTTTTTGTGCTGGCCTCAGTTTCCTCATTTTAAACTCAGTGATAACCCTTACAATATTGAGCATTTTTTCCCCATGTGTTTTTAGTCATATGGATGCCTTTTTTTGAAAAGTGTTTGTGTCTTGTTTTTTTCTTGTAAATTTAAGTTCCTTATAGATTCTGGATATTAGGCCTTCGTCAGATGCATAGTTTGAAAATATTTTCTTCCATTCTGAAGATTGTCTGTTTATTCTATTGATAGTTTCTTTTGCTATACAAAAGTTCTTTAGTTTAATTAGATCCCATTTGTCAATATTTGCCTTTTTTGCAATTACTTTTGGTGCCTTCATCATGAAATCTTTGTCAGTTCCCATGTCCAGAATGGTACTTCCTAGGTTATCTTCCAGAGGTTTCATAGTTTTGGGTATTACATGTAAGTCTTTACTTCATCTTGAGTTGATTTATGTATATGGTGTAAGGAAAGGGTTCAGTTTCAATCTTCTGCATATGGCTAACCAGTTATCCTAGCATCATTTGTTGAATAGGGAGTCTTCACCCCATTGCTTGTTTTTGTCATCTTTGTTGTAGATCAGATGGCTATAGGTGTGCAGCATTATTTCTGGACTTTATTCCCTTCCATTGATTACTGTGTCTGCTTTTGTATCAGTACCATGCTATTTTATTTACTTCAGCCCTGTACTATAGTTTGAAGTTGGATAATGTGATGCCTTCAGCTTTGTTCTTTCTGCTTAGGATTGCTTTGGCTATTTGAGCTCTTTTTTGGTTTCATGTGAATTCTAAAATAGTGGTTTTTGCTGGGCACAGTGGCTCACATCTCTAATCCCAGCACTTTGTGAGGCTGAGTTGGGCACATAGCTTGAGTCCAGGAGTTTGAGGTCAACCTGGGAAACACGACAAAATCCCATCTTTACAAAAAACTAACTGGGCATGTGGTACATGCCTGTGGTCCCAGCTACTACTCAGGAGGCTGACATGGGAGGATTCCTTGAGCCTGGAAGGTGGAAGTTGCAATGAGCTAAGACTGTGACACTGCACTCCAGCCTGGGCAACAGAGCTAGACCATATCTCAAATGAATAAACGAATAGTGTTTTCTAGTTCTGTGAAGAATGTGATTGTTAGTTTGATAAAAACAGTACTGAATGTATAAATTGCTTTGGGCAGTATAGCCGTTTTAATGATACTGATTTTTTTCTATCCATGAGTATAGAATGCTTTTTCATTTGTTTTTGCCATCTCTTATTTCTTTTAGAAGTTTTCAAAAATTTTCATTATAGAGATTTTTCACCTCCCTGGTTAGCTGTATTCCTAGGTATTTTATTATTTTTATGCCAATCATGAGTGGGATTGCAATCTTGATTTGGCTTTTGTCTTGACTAGTGTTGGTGCAAAGAAATGGTATTGATTTTTGTACATTGATCTTGTATCCTGAAATTTTGTTGAAGTTGTTTATCAGCTCATAGAGATTTTAAGCAGAGACTAGGTGGTGTTCCAGATATAGAATCATGTCATTGAAAACAGGGATAGTTTGACTTCCTCTCTTCCTATTTGGATGGCTTTTATTTCTTTCTCTTGCTTGATTGCTCTGGCCAGGACTTCCAATACTATGTTGAATAGGAGTGCTGAGAGAGAGCATCCTTGACTTGTGCTGGTTTTCAAGGGGAATGCTTCCAGCTTTTGCTCATTCAGTTGATGCTGACTATGGGTTTTTTATAGATGACTTTTATTATTTTGATGTACCATCCTTCCTTGCCTAGTTGATTGAAGGTTTTCAACATGAATAGATGTTGAATTTTATTGAAAGCATTTTCTTTTTCTTTTTTTTTTATACTTTAAAATTCTGGGGTGCATGTGCAGATTGTGCAGGATTGTTACATAGGTATAGTCATACCATGGTGGTTTGCTGCATCCATCCTCCCTGTGTCCATGTGTTCTCATTGTTCAACATCCACTTATGAGTGAGAACATGCGGTGTTTGGTTTTCTGTTCCTGTGTCAGTTTGCTGAGAATGATGGCTTCCAGATTCATCTGTGTACCTGCAAAGGACATGAAACTCATCCGTTTTTATGGCTGCATGGTATTCCATGGTATATATGTGCCACATTTTCTTTATCCAGTCTGTCATTGATAGGCATTTGGGTTGGTTCCAAGTCTTTGCTATTGTAAACAATGACTCAATGAATATACGTGTGCATGTGTCTTGATAATAGAATGATTTATAATTTTTTGGGTATATACCCAGTAATGGGATTGCTAGGTCAAATTGCATTTCTAGTTTCTAGGTCCTTAAGGAATAGCCACACTGTCTTCCACAATAGTTGAACTAATTTGCACTCCCACCAACAGTTTAAAAGTGTTCCTATTTCTCCACATCCTCTCCAGCATCTGTTGTCTCCATATTTTTTAATGATTACTATTCTAACTGGCATGAGATGGTATCTCATTGTGGTTTTCATTTGCATTTCTCTAATGAACAGTGATGATGAGCATTTTTTCATATATTTGTTGGCCTTGTAAATGTCTTCTTTTGAAAAATGTCTGCTTATATCTTTTGCCTACTTTTTGATGTGGTTGTTTGGTTTTTTTCTTGTAAATTTGTTTAAGTTCTTTGTAGATTCTGGATATTAGCCCTTTGTCAGATGGGTAGATTACAATTTTTTTTTTCACATTCTGTTGGTTGCTGTTTCAGTCTAATGACTGTTTCTTTTGCTATGCAGAAGCTCTTAAGTTTAATTAGATTCCATTTGTCTCTTTTGGCTTTTGTTGCCATTGCTTTTGGTGTTTTAGTCATGAAGTCCTTGCCTATGCCTATGTCCTGAATGGTATTGCCTAGGTTTTCATCCAGGTAATAGGTCTTATGTTTAAATCTTTAATCCATCTGGAGTTAATTTTTATATAAGGTGTAAGGAAGGTGTCCAGTTTCAGCTTTCTGCACATGGCTAGCCAGTTTTCCCAACACCATTTATTAAACAGAGAATCCTTTCCCCATTGCTTGTTTTTGTCAGGTTTGTCAAAGGTCAGTTGGTTGTAGATGTGTGGCATTACTTCCAAGGCCTCTGTTCTGTTCCATTGGTTTATATCTCTGTTTTGGTACCAGTACCATGCTGTTTTGATTACTGTAGGCTTGTAGTATAATTTAAAGTCAGGTATCGTGATGCCTCCAGCTATTGAAAGCATTTTCTGCATCTATTGAGATAATCAAGTGGTTTTTGTGTATAGTTTTGTTTATTTGATGAGTCTCATTTATGGATTTGCATATGTTAAATCAACCTTGCATCCCAAGGATAAAGCCTACTTGATCATTGTAAATTGTTAGCTTTTTGATATGCTGTTGAATTCAGTTTGCTGGTATTTTGTTGAGGATTTTTGCAACTGTGTTCATCAAGGATATTGATCTAAAGGTTTTGTGTCTGTGTGTGTATGTGTGTGTGTGTGTGTGTGTGTGTGTGTGTGTATCGCTGTCCGGTTTTGGTATCAGGATGTTAATGGCCTCATAGAATGAATTGGGGAGGAGTTTCTTCTTGTCAGTTTTTTGCAACAGTTTTAGTAGGAATGATACTAGCTTTTTTTTTTGTACATCTGGTAGAATTTAGCTATGAATCTGTCTGGCCAAGGGATTTTTTTTTTGGTTGGTAGGCTATTTATTACTCATTCAACTTCAGAGCTTGTCATTAGTCTGCTCTTGTATTCAGTTTCTTCTTGGTTCAGTCTTGGGAGAATGTATGTGTTCAGAAATGTATCTATTTCTTCTAGATTTTCTAGTTTGTGTGAATAGAGATGTTCATAGTAGTCTCTGATGGTTGTTTGTATTTTTGTGGGGTCAGTGGTAATGTCCCTTTGTCATTTCTAATTATGCTTACTTGGATCTTCTCTCTTTTCTTCTTTAGTAGTCTAGCTAGTGGTCTATTTACCTTATTAATTTTTTCAAAGAACCAATTTTTGTCTTTGTTGATCTTTGAAATGGTTTTCGGTATCTCAATTTCATTCCGTTCAGCTCTGATTTAGGTTATTTATTGTCTCTACTAGCTTTTGGGTTGATTAACTCTTCTCTTGTTCAACTTGTGATGTTTGATTGTTAATTTGAGATCTTTCTACCTTTCTTATATGGGTGCTTAGTGCTATAAATCCCTGTTAACACTGCCTTAGCTGTGTTCGAGAGATTCTGGTATGTTGTATCTCTGTTATCATTTTCAAAATCAAGTTTTAAGTAACTTTGTGATTTCTGCCTTAATTTGATGATTTGCCCAAATGTCACTCAGGAGAGTAGGTTGCTTAATTACCATGTAAATGTATGGTTTTGAGTGATTTTCTTTGTATCAAATTCTATCTTTAGTGCACTTTGGTCTGAGAGTGTGGTTGGTTTAATTTCAGTTGCCATTAATTTACTAATAAATATTTTATGTCTGATTGTGTGGTCAATTTTAGAGTATGTGCCATGTGGCAATGAGAAGAATGTATACTCTGTTGTTTTGGGATGGAGGGTTATGTCGATGTCTATTATGTCCATTTGGTCAAGTGTCGAGTTCAGGTCCTTAATAACTTTATTCATTTTCTGCCTTGATGATCCACTCTCAATGGGGTATTGAAGTCTCCCACTATTTTTGTGTGGGAGATTAAGTCTCTTCATAGGTCTCTAAAAACTTGCTTTATGAACGTGAGTCTTCCAGTATCTAGTGTACATATATTTACTCTTCTCTAATCTTGATGAAGGAGTGTCAAGGTCACATTGCAGAAAAGCCTGTGAGGTGAGATATTGTTGTGACCATCTTTGGAAAATACAATCTGTTATGAATAGTAATCAGGCTCATGAGTAACACCAAATTCAGAAAAATTATTTGTACTTGAGATAAATTTTTTTGTACTTGAGAAAAAAAATTGTTTGTACTTGAGATAAAAGATTAAAATTTCAAGAGACTTTGAGAAAGTAAGCTTCTACATGAAAAGCTTCTTATTTGATGTAGTATCTGTCTACAGCCTCATTTACAGCCTATCTCATTTTCTCCACTAAAAAAAGAAAATTTTCACCAAGAGAGAACCAAGAAAAAGGATAAACTCATATTACCTTCTAAAACTAAGACCAATATAATATTAAGAATTCTTTTCATGGTATGTCTATACTCTGAGTCATGAAAGAGAGTATATCTAAAAAAATAAGTAGGAAGACAAAAGTGAATAAAATACTCAGCTAAAAGATGGGAAATAATTGGTGGCATAAAGGGACTAGTGACCTTGGGCAATTCTAAACATTTCATTATTTTATTACTAAATCAAATGTATCAGCAATGGTGTACAGATTTAAGGACATAAAAACACCCTATCATAACATTTTTATTGATCAGCTTTAGCTGGTTCAATATTTAACATTTTAGGATGAAAGTTTGGCAAACAATTGAAAGGAAGAATAATAAAAGATGAAAGCAGTTGGAAATAGTCTAGAGAATGCAATGTTAAACATTAATTGAATAACTGCACAGGTGTTTGAAGTGGGGACAGGCAGATTTTCAATACACTTAGAAAATCTGGCCTAGGAAGAAGTAGGATAGTCTGAGAGTGGCAAGAGAAAGAAAGGACATCCTAACTCTTTTTATGAACTGAAGCCTCAGAGGTAGCAGTGGTAGTAGTTAGCTGGTGCCTTGCGGGGAGGCAGAGAAGCTCCAGCCAGCCATAGAATGCCAGGGGTTGAGATTTTAGCAATAAATGTACATTTAGAATGGGATTAAGTTCAGTCATAGCTGTAGGCATGAGGGCAATTCATATTCTAAAATTTACTGGAAAATATTTTGGTGGAGGTAATCACATGGCATACAGGAAAGGTCTGTCCACAGGTCTTTTGAAAGGGTGTGCATATTGCTGAGCCATGTAGAAACAGATAACTCATTTTCAGAAGCATATGTGCTCAGTATTCATAGGCATCAGAAACATTTTTTTCTTGTGACACTTTTAATATCTTGCTTAATGACAACATTTTCATTCTCAGCTCTTTTCTTAAGCAGAAGCACTGGTATAATTTGAAAAGAAGATAACTTTAGCTTCAGAGAACTTAGCAAAATTCCATAAATCTAAAAAAAGGTTTGTGTTTTTTCATTTCCAATATTTAGGCAATTCTGCTTTTATTTACCTTTATCTGCTCTTCTGAACTTTAATAAGCTAATTCAGAGGTACATTTCCACATTATTTTTATTAATTTATATAATGGAAAGACCTCTACCTTCCTCTCAGGCCTTCTTGAATATGTTAGGAATGCCCTTCCGAACTTGAATACTTGAAGTGACCCCTAATGGTGAGTGGTGGTCCAGTGACAAAGCTTTTCCTATGAGCTCAGTGTAAAAGGGAAAACTAATCTGTCTGTACCAGCTGCAAGTGTGTAAAAACTCTGTTATAACCCATGAATTACTTCTGGACCTCATTTTAGCAACTGGTTTGAAGTATAGTTTCCTTTTCTTATAAGTTTTACAAAAATATTAAAGTTAGCACAAGATTCAGGGTATAAATTCCTGAAGCTAATGGGATCAGCTTCAGATCCCATGAAGTGTAATGGGATCTGAAGTGCTCTTAATGGGTCACTATTTCTTTAAAAAAATCTGATGGGAATTATGGGCCATCTTCCCTAAGCAAAAGCAAATGGACATCGATTTTGTATACAATTTTAGAAAGTTCAGAAATTTATCTGCCCAGCCATGAAATAGTTTCAAATTTAGATCCCTTCCTTATTTTGTATTTAGAAAACAGTTAAGCATATGGATAAAGGTTTATTCGAGGAGAGTTTATTAATAATTATGAAATAAGTTTAATAAAGTTTTTATTAAATTAAAATAGTTTCATCTTTCATCCAGATGACTTTTGACTCATTTAGATGATTGCTTAGTTTTAATTGTATTTTATCTTGACTACTATGCATGTTTGACTAAAATTATATGGGGGATTTTGTGCAGATGAGAGGGTTTCAATATGCATTTATGCTGCATCATCCAAGTATCCATATTTGTATTTCCAAAAAGCTCCTGAAGTCACACTCAACTCATTTAAATATTCATTTAACTGGAAATAAATGCTGTTTGTAAATCATTGTGTTAAAAAATTATACTTACTGATTCAGAACAACTTCCTTGAATAACCTCTAACCCTAATCTTGCACCAGTACTTATTTATAGTGCTTTATATATTTGTTCCTTTGTTTAGGCAAGCATTTATATTTAAAATTTCTGTCATAGTTTGTGGTTGTATACTGAATCCTGATTTTTTTCTCTTAACATGGTGGGTCAACCACACTGCTCCGATATTGTTATTACATACGATCAACTTTTTCCTCATTTGCAGTAATTGCTCTTTAACAACTCTCTAATCACTAGTCAATCTGTTCGCTATGCCCCTTTCGCTGGTTACCATAGTAACTGATAAGCTGGTCAAAATTTCATATCCAGTTTCCTCATAAGCCAAAAAGAGGCCTTTCAGAAATACTAGTAAATCTTAAAAAGTTACCTAAAAAACAGCAATAACAACAACACAAGATTTTCACCTAGAATGTTTATAGAATGTACCATAGACTTTGAGTTGGAAAGGACCTTAGACTTCATCTGCTTCTCCTTTCTGCCCAGTATAGGAAATGCCCTGTATTAGATCACTGGCAAGTATTCATCTAATCCTGGAAACTGTGATAGGACAGCCTCACTTTTTGGTGCAGTCTGTTCATTGTCAACCACTGTAATAATTATAAAGTTATTTCCTGTGTTTATTGGGAATATGCTTCCCAGTGATTCCTATACACTAATTCTTGTTATTTTGTGTGAGATTTCACAAAATAAACTGGGTTTATTTTCCATTTGTCAAACATTCAAATATTTGAAGACAGGTATTACTGAAGTGGTCATCTCAATTTTGCCTTCTCAGGATCCATTTCCCTTTCTTTCCATAAGTATGGGACATTATCTTCATCTTATTTCACAAAGGAGGAAACTGAGTCACTAAGAGGTGAAATGGCTTGCTTAGGGCCATGCAACTGGCATACTAAGGTAATAAGGTGCATATCTATCTTTATATAACCCCTACTAATGGTACCACCACACATGAACAACAGTATAATCCCAGGAAATGGTCATGATTATAATTCAGAAATACAGCCAGTACTTAAAATGCTCTCTCTCGTATACATATCTATCTTCATTATTCTTTTTAAATTTTGTACATTTTAGTATGTTTTAGTTCTTTGGAGATTGGTTAACAAGCCAAAGTATATGTAACAACCTTTATTTGTCAGTGTTTAGTGAACTACTATACCAAATAGGGACATCATGATGGATATCAGAGCTATTATACATGGGAAAGTGTATTTTAACATTTTATTGTCTATGTAATATTTTAGTAAATATTTAGAGTAGATATATCTGCAAATGTTTGCAAAAACTTTTGCAGAGTTTCAAAACTGATGTGTTGGAATCAGAAAAAAATAGTCATAGATGGCAACTGTGAACAAAGGAATTGGTATTATGCTAATTAAAGTCAATATCTAAACACTGTCATGATTCTGCTCTACGTGTTATAAACAAATAATGTTTCAATGATTAATCTTTAAGTGACTAAAGATTCCAGCTAACTAAAATTTTCTTTATTTGATGTTAAAGAAAATCCTCATTGTACTTTGGTGCCTTTGGCTCTGTTTTGATGACTTTTCTGTGTTTGGCCTCTGACTGAACTTATTTTATCTCTTGATCATTAGCTTGTTCTTTAAGACTTGGTTGGGAGACTTGCATCTCTGGGCAGAAAAATGAATCAGGACTTTGTGAACTCCCCAGCTCTAACTAGCCATGAATTTTAGCAAATCTAGGGCAGCTGTTAGGCACAGCTCTTTGGCTGTCATTTCTGTTTCTGTCACATTGTGTTAGGTCTGTTGCACCAGCAGGTGTCATACTGGTCTGCACTTTTTCACAGAAATACATCAGGTAAAAATTTAGAATCATTTTCTCTTCCATACACTCTGAAAAATAGAACGCTACCCTCAAGCATTCTACCATACAGAGTGGTAAGTTGCTTTCTTTTTAAAAAAATCTATCAAATATGAAGGCCTTTTCCCCCTCCTATGTCTTTCATGGAAAGTGCACACAGTATTAGGATTATCAGTGTAGGAAGCTGGTCTGCCTTCTTCTTCTTCTTCTTTTTTTTTTTTTTTTCTTTTTTTTTGAGACAGAGTTTCGCTCTTGTTACACAGGCTGGAGTGCAATGGCGCGATCTCAGCTCACCGCAACCTCCGCCTCCTGGGTTCAGGCAATTCTCCTGCTTCAGCCTCCCGAGTAGCTGGGATTACAGGCACGCCCCACCATGCCCGGCTAATTTTTTGTATTTTTAGTAGAGACGGGGTTTCACCATGTTGACCAGGATGGTCTGGATCTCTTGACCTAGTGATCCACCCGCCTCGGCCTCCCAAAGTGCTGGGATTACAGGCTTGAGCCACCGTGCCCGCCTGGTCTGCCTTCTTTACAGGGATCAAAGCCTTTGCCATGCTAGGGTTGAGACTGCATTCCCAGAGAGACATGCATTTCACTCAGTAGTTTTCAGACTATATTACAGTCACTTGGGGGGCTTCTTGCAACAAGGATTGCTGGGCTGTATCCCCCGAGTTACCAAATATATATTTTCTACAAGTTCCAAGATGGTACTAATACTGGGATCAGTTTTTTTAGAGCCCAAGCTTTAATTTAAGGGTTTGTTTACACTTGGCAGACTTATCCAATTGGATGAATTAGGATTATTTTGTTTTCTTCTTCACCATTTAATAGAATAACCCAGCACTTGAAAATCTGGGGAGTAGCTCACATTATGAAAGCTTCTTAAAAATAAGGGCATGAGATAAAACCACACTTAAGGTATTCTGTTACATGGTAAAGTTTCCGGATGCAAGTTACAAAAATGATTTTAGCTAACTTAGGTATGCTGTAATGAACACTGTAAGATTCCCACCATATATCCTTCTCCAGCCACTCCACTACCCATTCCCTAAAAACTGAAAATGTTGTGGAGAATGTCTTATAGTTGTGATCTTCTTCAGAAATTACCATTCACTGGTGAGAGATGCCTCTTCCAGAGATGTCTAGGAAGTTTCATACCCACTTCCTTTTCCTAGGGTACCCACTGACTGACTGATATGAAGGTACTAAAGTCCAGATTTGGTCTTTCAGTCCACTTGAATGAAAGTGCGACATTCTGTGGTCCATCTCACAGTCTGCAATGGTAATGTCCAATATAGAGCAAACCACATGTGGCTACTGAGACTTTGGGATGTAGCTAGTCTAAACTGAGATATGTCAGAACTATAAAATACACAGTGATTCTGAAGATTTACTAAAAAGGAAAGAATGTAAAATGTTTTATGAAAAATTTGTTATATTGATTACATGTTAAAATGACAATATTTTATGTTTTTGGTTAAATTATTTAAAAAATAATTTACCTATTTATTTGTACATATATGGCTCACACTGTATTTCTATTGGGCAGCACTGTTCTAGAGCCTCCAAAGCCACAGGGGTCAGGTCAAGTTTTAACTTTATTTGAGACCAAATGGAGCTCCAGAAAAAAAAAAAATCAAGATTGGATAAGCAGAGGGCTGAGGTTAGCTTCCCAAAGAAAAGTCATAATGCCTTAGCAGTTTCTACATCTGAACAAATTCCTGTACTCAGAATTCATCAACTAAAGGAAAGTCTGGGTCCACAAGGAAGGACCCTCCAACTCCATGGCAAAGATATACAGTATATATGCTTTTGACTGTCCCATTCCTCCCCAAAAGACACTTGTAGACATTTACTAGGTTGAAAATAAATTAGGGGAAAGAGAATACCCACACCTGTTGAGAGCTACTAGATACGGGGTTTGATTTGATACTGATACTAGGGAACTCAGACCACCATTACAGACCCCTTGTTAGAATAAGGACATATCAATTCCAGTAATAAATGGAGCTCTATCTCATATTCATCTCATGCTGGGTCCATTAGGTCCATAGTGATCCATTAGGTGGCCATTTCTTTAGTTTGTAAATACATATTTATAATGAAACACTCACATTTGTTCTTTGACCTGTAAACCCAGCTATTTTAGCAGGTAAAGCCAAGTAGAATCCTTTAAGCTGCTCCCTTCCTATCCCTGCCAATACAGTAAGTCAAATTATAATGCATCCCAAGGAAAATGACAGAAATTAGTGCCACATTCAAAGACAAAATAATGCAGAGTTGGTGGTCTCAGTCATATCTGCATTTAATTTACTAGTATAAAACTTTCAATAACTTGATAAATTGTGACATACCAAAGTGGATTACCAGGAACTTACACCAAGTACCAGCCCTAAATGAAGTGTCTACTACATAGTTTGCAGCTGTCAATCTTGTGAATGCATTCTTTCCATACTGCCAGGGGAGAATAAGAGATTCCCCTTCACATTAAATAGTCAAATGTGTCTATCACAGCCTGTCTCGAGGTCAATGTTAACTCTTCTACCTGCTGCACAACATAATCTAAATGGACCTGGATAAGATGGACATTCTTCTGAATATTAATTTCATCCATTGTATTGATGGCAATATGTTTAATCCACCTGGAGATCAAGAAGCTCTTAGTCTTCAGATTGCCTTAGTAAACCCATGTACACCAGAAAATGAGAGATAAATACCACAGAAATTCAGAGGGCTGCCACATTGGTGAAGAGGTTAGGGGTGCAGAAAGCTGAAGCATGCTGAGACATTCTCTCCAAAGCAAAGAATATGACACTGTATCCTGTACCTCCTACCAAGAGAAGCAGAATACTTGGTATTACTTTTGTTGTTTTTGAGGTAGCACTTAAGAATACTGCCATGACCATTTATTGGGTGAGGTGAACTTCTACTAGTTTTGAGTGGGATATAGAACAAGAAAATACTGTATAGCACATCCAAAATGCAGTATAAATATGTCTGCCATTTAGGTCATATAAACCATGGTATCAGAGATATCTGTGGTAGAAAAAGATGACATTAGAAAAGTTCCAATTGAAGAGTGGCAGAGCAGAACCCTAGAATTCTAAAACAGGCTATTCAATCTTCCACAAAGAGCCGTACACCATTTTTAAAACACTCTTGGCTGGGCACAGAAGCTCACATCTGCAATCCCAGCAATTTGGGAGGCCAAGGCAGGTGAATCACATGCCCCTAGGACTTAGGAGAGGCTAAGCATCTAAGCATGGGACATGAAGTGACCGTATAGCCAGAGTTGCCCATCATGAGTTGGGAGATTATCAAATCCTCTCATTCACAAGGTTAGGAGGGTCCAGCAACAATCTACTGTAAGTAAGATGGTTAGATCCATTGTAAGGAAAGTAATACTTTTGAGAGTTTTGAGCAAGGCTAAAGACATAGTCAAGCTGCACAAAGAGATAGTCCACACTCCCCTATTATGTAAGTTGCTCAGATACTTATACCTTAGCTCGGAACATATGACTCTGATGGGCATTCCATCCATCCAGTGGATATAAGTGTTAAAAAAGATTTATATATAAACAGGGCTTGGTTCTTGGATTGGCTGACTTGCTATGTTGATGCAAATACAAAGTTGACTGATTTTGAACTATAGCTGCACTCAGAGATGTCTCAGAAAGACTGTGGTATGGAGGAAATCCTCCTAAAGGCAGAGCTTTGGATAGTGACCCTCATCAATTCTGGATGTTAAGAGAAGAAACCTCAGGCAGGACATGCATGGCTGTGGCAAATGGCTTAGCTGGTTGGTCAGAGGTCTGGGCAAGGAGAAATATTAGATTAAGAGGCATTAGGAAGATTAGAGTCAAAGAAATAAAGGAAGAGCCATATGGATAGACATATGGGAGTAGACACAATATGTAAAGATTTCACATGCACACCAGATAGTATCCATTCCAAAGAGGCAATAAAAGCCCACATAGACAGGATAGTTTTGAAACATGAGTTTATTTGAAAAATAAAGGAACTACACATGCAATACCTAGACAATTTTGACGGCTTTTCTGATTTAGGGTTGTAGTGGGGGAAAAGAAAATATAGGTCCAGTATTTGGAATATAGAGACTAGAAAACATATTTTCAGACTTCTCAGTACAGTGAAATTAAGCACTCTTTTATTATTTTGGATACCAAATTAGCCCATGACTTTGAAAGGTTTTACATTTTGTAGACAGAAGACCTTAAGAAGTGTTTAGGATATGTTTTCTGGCTTCCAGGGTCTTAGGGTACTTTAAAAATGTTATAACATTATTAGAATATTATTTTTGTTATTTAAATCATGTTGAACAGAGATTCTTGTAAGTTTTGTGCCTGAGAGGGACTCTGAGACCTAAATTAGCCTTCACTGACTATAGTAGGCATAATAATGGCACCTCCAAAAATGTTTATGCCCTAATACCCAGAACCTGTGACTGTGTTATCTTATATGGCAAAGGGGACTTTGGAGGCATGATTAAGGTTACAGGCCTTGAGATGGAGAGGGTAGCCTCTATTATCCAGGTGAGTGTAATTTAATAACATGGGCCCTTAAAAGCAGAAAATGCTTCCCAACTTGGTTAGAGAAATGAGACAGTAGAAGGAAGAGTGATTCAAAATGTGAAAGGACAAATCTTTCATTGCTTGCTTTGAAGATGGAGGAAAGGGACTATGAGTCAAGGAATGTGGCTGGAATGGGCCTCTGCTGACAGCCAGCAAGAAAATGGGGATTTCAGTCTTTAAAGGATCTGAAATCTACCAACAACCTAGATGAGTAAGAAAACTGATTTTGCCTTTGATCTTTCAGAAAGAAATGCAGCCCGTCTAACACTTTGCTTTTACCCTGGTAAAGCCAGGTTGGACTCATCACCTATAGAAATGTAAAATAAATTTATGTTGTTTAGACCACAATATTGTGGTAATTTGTTGCTGTAGCTCACAGATAACTAGTGCACTGGAATTTCTTGGTCTTTATTTTCTCATTTGCAAATAGAGACAAGATTATCTCCCTCTCCCACTGAAGACAACGTGAGATGCTACATAGGACAGTGCCTGAAAAACTTTAAAATGCTGTACAAACAATATCATATTATTAGACCTAGAATCAGCTGATGGAGTACTCTGAAGGAAGGTGTTTTTGGTGTAAATAGCCAATTACATTATTGTGTAATTTTTCCACACAGTTGTTTCCACAGTCACACAGTAGTATCTGGGAAATGCAATAAAACAAAGGAAATAAATTATTTCAAATTCTGCTTTGGTACATTAACATTTGACAATATTTAGATCTAATGAAGTCACAAGAGTAAACATAGAAATTCCTATTAGTGAAGATTGTACACTTTTTACAACAGGAATAGAAGACAGAAAAACAGAACCACTATAATTTTAATGTAACTGTTGGTTAATAGAAAGGAAAAGTTAATGAATACGTCTCTAGCAAGAATCAAATAGCCGATACATCTCATTTTAATTCACTGGGTTGATTTTATCATGCCAATCTCAAGCACCAATAACTACTTGGTATTATCAGTTCCTTTGTCCTGATTTCTTAATCAGTGAAGCAATGTGAAATAGCTGCTTATTTCTTGCACATGGTCAATTATGTTGGATCATTTATTTTGTAAGGGAACACAAAGCTCAATTAGGTAGGTGGATGTGCTACCTCTTTGCTTTTGGGGATAATCACTTCCAAAGAAACTTTTAAAATTTAGGCCAGTTTGTACTCATTTTTTTTTAAAAGGACAATCAGAACTAGGTGCTTAAGCATCTTAGGAAATACTTAACTGCAAGGAAGGCATACAAACTAATTCCAGTGAAGGGAGATTAATTTCAAGAATTTAATAGGCAGCCTTCTGTGTATAAAAACTGAAATACAGGTAGGCTTGTGAAATCAGGAATTGGAAAAGTCAGAGACCAAGACTTCCTCATCCGTCTTTTATGAAGCTTTTAGTCTTTTGCTTTTGCTTGTCTCTAAGTACCTGCTCCACCTTCTGCATCTGACTACAGACCACCTTCTTAGTTGTTGGCATACATGCAGCTAAAAATGACTACGTCACGTTGCCTCTGTGTACATCAAATTCAATCACACATCTTATTTCTACATCCTACAACTTGTGTCTCTTAGTTTAAGTATAGACAATATGATTGATCATTATCTGGTTAAAGCATTGGATGCTTTCATTCCAATGCATACTCCTAATTCAATGAGCTGTGGTGTTGAGACGATAATTTGACTGAAAGGGTCTGCAGTTTTCACAGGCAGTTCCTAGAGACGAGAACTTTGGGGAGGCAGACACCTCAAGACATGTTGCTTTTATTTAGTCACACTAAAGCTTTAATGTCTTGCACCTGAAGAGTGAGTCAATATTTTATTAGGTTTATGACCAGGACCAAGGGTTTTCACTATTTAACTTTTAAGTATTACATACCTCTTCTTTTTGTGTAAAGCTAATGATTAAAGCAAATGAGCACAATAGTTTATCTGTAATGCACATCTCATATTGTTCAAAGTAATACAATTTTTGTTCTCTGTGAGTTTATAATTATGATTTTTCTACAGTTATTCCCATCAATGCTAGGAATACTATGTATTCATAGTTTGGATTATATCAAGGTTGTTTATTTTGTTTTCTTTAAGAAAGGGTTGATATAATGTGCATTGTCTTGTGCTATCTTGAAGATTATATAGAAGTCTTTTCTCTGCTTCTTGAGGGCAGCTTCTGGGACATATATCTCCTTCATATATATACTGATTTATAAATAGTGAATCAAGGGAAGGACCTGCAATTTAACAAGAAAAATCTGAGTTCATGTAGTCTAAAAATGTAATGCTGAAATAAAAATGTAAATTTTCCATTATAGAGGAAACTTTGTCCTATTTTACCTGTGACGTTTCATTAAAAGAACATTGAATAGTATTGCAAGCAGTGAAACTAGAAATTTTTCTGAGCCTAGTAACATTATGGGAAATATCTCTAAGGCTAAGTTCTAGAATTCTAATTAATTTGCAGTTTTTAGAGAAATTACAAAATAATGATGTAATTTTGAACTTCCATGTATTAGACAAGACTACAAAGGACTGATCCAGTAAAAGAGGCTGACAACACTGACAACAGCTGGCCTGAAATTGCTTTCACTATTATTTATTTTTGGACTAGAGAACGGAGTAAGTGGAAAGGATACAAATGAATGAACTGATACAGCTTCTCATAGTATCTCTAGTTTTTCATGGAAATGACTTGAGTTTCGGTGCTCATAGTAGAAAGCATAAACTGAGCAAGCCACAAGGTCACAAAAAGAAAACAATTATGTATCTTTTTCCTTTGTTTTTATCTGTATTGCCGTGGTTATATAGTCCTATGTTCCGTTTCTCACTTGGTATATAGTACCAAGCTATCCTATAGCATTAAAGTAATTTTTCTTTCATTTTAAAATTGAGGTGATAAAAAAGTATTCCAAGACACTATTGCTAGTCTCTCAATTAGACCACACATTTTGGAGCCAGATTGAATGAATTTATATCCTGACTTTACCAAGTTGTAGGAGCTTTGAAATTATTAAACCTCTCTTTGTCTCAGTTTCTTCAATCGTAAAATTTAAAATAAAGAACTTTTGATTCTAAATATGATCAAATAGTGGGTAGCAGACTACCCTTTCACAGTAGATAATGGTAATACCGGGAAATGTATAAAACATCCCTGTTTGTGCATTAAACAGCTCCCTCAGATGAGAAGGAATCAATGCAAGAACTCTGGCAATACAAAAAAAAAAAAAAAAAAAAAAAAAAAAAAAAAAAAAAAAAAAGAGAGAATGTTTTGTCACTTCCAAAGCATTGTACTAGCTCCTTAGCAGTGTATGCTAGCCAGATTGAAATATATGAAATGACAGATGTAGAATTCAGAATATGGGTGGCAAAGAAACTCAGTAAAATCCAAGAAAAGTTAAAATCCATTACAAAGAAACCAGATAAATGATACAGAATATAAAATAGCTACAGTTATGTTAAGATAGAACCCAACAAAACACTGGAAACTAAAAATTTCACTAGAAAAAATTAAAAATACAATCAGAAGTCTTAATAATGGATTAGATCAAGCAGAAGAAAGAATTTCAGGGGTTAAAAAGCAGTCTTTTGAATTGACCTAGTTAGACAAAAATAAAGAAAAATAAATTTTAAAAAGTGAATGAAGCCTTTGAGAAATATGGAATTATGTGAAGTGACAAAATGTATTAATTATTGGCATTGCTTAGAAAGAAGATAAAAATGTAAGCAACTTGGAAAATATATTTGAAGATATAATTTAGGGAAACTCCTCCAATTTTGCTAGAAATTGACAGACAGATAACAACAAATCAGAGAACTCCTGCAAGATGACCATCCTTAAGACACATAGTCATCAGACTATCCAAGATAAATGAGAAAAGAAAAATCTTAAAGGCAGCTAGAGAAAAGGACCAAATTACCTATTAAAGGAATCCCCTTAGAATAACAACAGACTTCTAAACAGAAACCTTACAAGCTAGAAGCTATAAGCTAGAAGTGATTGGTGACCTATTTTTAGCTTTCTTAAAGAAAAAAAAAATCAGCTGAGAATTTTATATCTTGCAAACCTGGGCTTCATAAACAAAGTACAAATGAAGTCTTTCCTAAACAAATGGTAAAGGTATAATCACTGCAAGAGAAGCCCTAAAGGAAATACTTAAAGAAGTTCTAAACATGAAAGCAAAAGAATGATACTTGCTACCACAAAAGCACACGTAAATACAAAGCTTACAGACCCTATAAGGCAACCACACAATCAAGACTACATACAAAACAACTAGCTAACAACACTATGACAAAAACAAAACTTCATATATCAGTATTTACCTTGAACCTAAATGGTCTAATTGCTCCACTTAAAATATATAGAGTGGCAAATAGGACAAAAACAAGACTTGCCCTTCTGCTCTCTTCAAAAGACCTATCTCACATATAATAACACCCATAGACTCAAAGTAAATGGATAGAGAAACATCTATCATGCAAACAGAAAACAAAAAAAGAACAGGGGTTACTATTCTTGTGTCAAATAGAATAGGCTTTAAATGAACAACAGTTAAAAAGGACAAAGAAACAAGAAAAGGTAGAACAAGGTGGCTGAACAGAAGTCTCCACTGATCATCCTCCCCACAGGAACAACAAATTTAACAACTGTCTGCATGAAAAAGCACCTTCCTAAGAACCAAAAATCAGATGAGTAATCACAGTACTTGCTTGTAAGTTCATATCACTGTAAGAGGCACCTAAGAGGGTAGGAATTATAATCTTGGACTGCCAACACCACCCCTCCCCTATCCCCTGGCACTGGCTACATTGCATGGAGAGAGACTAAATTTGGGAGAGGAAGAATGCAGTGACCGTGGGACTTTATGTTGAAATTAAGCGCTGACAACACCAGGCAGAAATCGACTGGTAACTACAGAGGGAGTATTTAGACTAGCCCTAGCCAAAGGGGAGCTTCCCATTCCCGTGGTTGCAACTTGAGTTTCAGCATGCCCCACCACCATGGGTTAAAGTGCTCTGGGGTCCTAGGTAAACTTGAAAGGCAGTCTATGCTGCAAAGGCTGCAACTCCTAGGCAAGGCTTAGTGCTGTGCTGGGCTAGAAGCCACTGGACTTGGGGGGCACAGGATCTACTAAGACACCAGACAGGGTGGCTAAGGGACTGCTTATGTTACCTTTCACCAAACCTCAGGTATCACAGCTCACAACTCCAAAAGAAACTCCTTCCTTCTTGTCAGGAGACAGAGTAGTAAAGAGGACTTTGTCTTGCATCTTGGATGCCAGCTCAGCTACAGTAAGATAGGACACAAGGCAGAGTCATGAGGCTCCCCATTCTAGCTAGGCCCTAGCTCCTAGATGACATTTGTAGACATACCCTGGGCCAGAAGGGAACCTGTTGCCTTGAAGGGAAGTCCGCAGTCCTGGCAGGATTCATCACTTGCTTATGAAAGAGCTTGTTTACCTTGAATAATCAGCAACAGTAACAAGGTGGTATGTGCTGTGGGCCTTCGGGGAGACTCAGACATGCTTGCTGCAGGTGTGACCCATTGTATTCACAGATGTGGTGGCTATGAGAAGAGACTCCTTATACTTCAGAAAAACAGAAGGAAGAATAAAGGGACTTTCTTTTGTAGCTTAGGTACCAGCTTGGCCACAGTGAGGAAAAGCACTGGGTGAAATTTTGGGGTCTTCATTATCAGGCTCTGACTCTTGGATGGCATTTCTAGACCTATCCTGAATTAGATGGGGAGCCTACTACCATGAAGGGTGAGTCTCAGGCCTGGCAGCATTTACCACAAGCTGACTGAAGCATCTGTGGGCCTTAAGTGAACATTGGTGGTACCCTGGCAGTGCTTCTCATGGGCCTATGGTGGTGATGGATATGGGGAAAGACTCCTCTAGGAAGAGCATTGTCTTGTGGTTTTGGTGCCTGCTTAGCCACAGTAGAATATAGAGCACCGGGTGGTTTTAAGTTTTCTGACTTCAGGCCCTGGCTCCTGAATAGCATTTCTGAATCTATCCCAGGTATAGGGAAACTTACCACTCTGAAGGGAAGGACACAGGCCTGGATGACTGCACCTGCTGATTTTAGAACCCAGGGCTTTGAGTGAATATAAGATGTAGCCAGGTAGTAGATATAGTGAGCCTTGGGTGAGTCCCAGTGCTGTACTAGCTTCAGGTCTGACCCAGCACGATCTCAGTGGTGGTGACCACATGAGTGGATGTTTCACCCCTCCCCCAGCTTCAGGCAGCTCCGCACAGAGAAAGAGAGAATCAATTTGTTTGAGAGAAGTAAAGGAAGGCAAGAACAAGAGTCTTTGCCTGATAATCCAGAGAGTTCTTCTGGATCTTGTTCAAGACCATCAGGGCAGTACCTCTATGTGTCTGCAAGAACCACAGTGCTACAGGTTTTGGGACTCACCTAACACATACAGCTTAGATCACAACACCCAAGTTATTTCAAATATTTTGAGAGCCTTAACAAGAAGGATGGATACAAACAAGCCAGGATCATGCAGACTACAATAATAACCTAATGCTTTAATTTCCAGACACTAACAAATACCCACAAACAACAAAATCATCCGGGAAAACATGACCTTACCAAATGAACAAAATAAAGCACTGGGGGCCAGTCATGGAAAGACAGAGATACGTGGCAGACTGAAAATTCAAAATAGCTGTTTTGAGGAAACTCAAAGAAATTCAAGATAACAAGAGAGAAGGAATTCAGAATCCTATCAGATAAATTTAACAAGGAAATTGAAATAACTAAAAAAAGAATTAAGCAGAAAATCTGAAGTCTGAAAAATGCAACAGGCATGCTAAATGTATTGGTGCATTCTCATTCTGCTATGAAGAACTGCCTGAGACTGGGAAATTTATAAAGGAAAAAAGGTTTAATTGACTCACAGCTTTACATAGCTAGGGAGGCCTCAGGAAACTTAACAATCATGGTGAAAGGGGAAGCAAACACGTCCTTCTTAACATGGTGGCGGAAGAGAGAAGTGTTGAGCAAAGGTGCTCTGACTGTTTTCTTCCCCTCAAGGGATTGTAAGCTTCCACAGAATATAATAGTTAAAGCACAGAACTTGTAAGGTGGTTTAGAAAATGGTTTTGTGGTAATATCCTCAAAATCCATAGCCCAAAGCACTCATCTGATGAAATCAAACAGAAATAAACTTTTGCCTGAATTCTGTAGGGAATTGCCTTATCTATACAGTGCATAAGTGTGAATGCTTCAGCTAAACGGCAGGGTGAAAATACCTGGGAATTATCTTCTTCAGGTGACAAATAGAAGCCAAACATTATAGTTTTTGGTGAGACTGAATACAAGGGATAATTTATCTTTTAAAAGGAATTCTGTTTTTTACCACTCTGGTTTGGAAAGAAAACATTCATTGACAGATGCCAAAGAGTGAAATGTAAATGGTAAAATCAGAGGCTTGAAGATAATGTTTTTAACCTGTCTTTGACACGGAGAGTCAGCCTGAACTTAACATAATTACTCAGGTTTTAACTGTTTTATAGAGGCTTCAAAGTTGGAAACAGTATCTCCTGTACAAAGTGTGGGTAAAATTTCTGAGATAGGACTTATAATGTAGACAGTAACTCAGAATAAAAATCACAGGAGACTAAAAGACCAAAATAACTTCTTAAATAAGAAAAAAAATAATAAAGCCACATTCAAACTCTCATTTGCTTTGATATATGAGCTCTACGTCTTTGAAAACTAGATGTAATAGATGTAATAAAATGTGCCCCAGCTGGCTGACGGCAGCCTCATTACCCCAATTTCACGTAATTGCTATGTTTGATCAAACAAGGCTGAACAACGGCTGGCCCAGATATTAGTATGTGTTCCCATTTCAGATAGAGAAGGTTTCAGGGTGCACAGGCAGTTTTATTCTCCACTGCCTGGAATATGAACATTCCATATTCTGTGTATGGCAAAGAACTTTTAATGTTAGACATCATATCAGATAAGCCATGCTATAGAAGACTGTCAAGAGACACAGCAAAGTGTTCAACTGCTGCGCCTTTTAGCACTTGGCATTGCTCTTCATACATATGTATAAAAAGATTCTGTCTAAAAAACTAATTTCTTAATAGATCTCAATGGTTGAATGAAATCCTCCGTCTTTTTACTTTTCCTAGAACTATGTAACGAGAAGGCCTGAGGTCTATTAGATGATAAAAAGCCAAGTCTTAAGAAAATCTAGTTTAGAAGTATTAAACAGGAGATGATTATTATGTCATCAAAATAAAGGAGGATACTGGAAAAGTAATCCATAAAATAAATTTGATCTTAAAAAATGTACGTGTACATGTTTATTCCCTGAAAAGTCTTAGTGTTTTTTTTTTTTTTTTTTTTTTTTTGTCTTTGGAATGCTTTTGCTGGTAGTTGCCTTTTCATACATCAAATAATTTCAGGCAATGGTTTACTAGGCCTATTTATTATTAAATTAGAGTAGTTCCAGAAATCCTTCCCTCAAAATGTTACACATAATTGGCTCATTCAAAATATTACTTGTAAACCCAGAAACTGATTTCAGAAAAATATCAATCTATGAAAAATTGTGTTTATAAATCAGCCTGTCAAACTTTCATACAGCCAACTGCAATTATGTTTAACACTAAATTATAAAGGAACTATTAGGCAAGGCAACAAACAAGTAACAAAACAAAATAAAACAACAACAAAAATCCCTTCTAAACATCCCTAAAGAAGTTTGTTGTATAGATGCCATACATCTATGAACAATTCGAATCACACAGATTAGAAACACCAGAATTTACCTTTATATGTATATATGTGTGTGTGTGTGTGTGTGTGTGTGTGTGTGTGTGTGTGTGTATATATATATTTGAAACAAGGTCTTGCTCTGTTGCTCAGGCTGGAGTGCAATGGTGTGATCTTGGCTCATTGCAATATCCACCTCCTGGGTTGAAGCAATTCTCCTGCCTTGGCCTCTTGAATAGCTGGGATTACAGGCATGCACCACCATGCTCAGCTAATTTTTTGTATTTTTAGTAGAAATGGTGTCTCACTATGTTGGCCAAGCTAGTCTTGAACTCCTGGCCTGAAGTGATTTGCCCGCCTCAGCCTCCCAAAGTGCTGGGATTATGGGCATGAGCCACCAAGCCCAGCCAAAATGTATTTTATTTTAAAGCTAATCTCTGGAAGTACAGTGTGTTTGGGGGTACCTGATTGCATTTCTATCCTCTTTTAATTTATACATATATTATTAATTATAAAAATAATGTAACCACATTTCAAAAATTTGAGATGAGGGAAACCAAAACACATTAATAATTGTTTCATTCAACTCAGTGACTGTATCCCATATCTCAAAGAAAAGGAAACCTCTTTCCTTAGGGAAAGTGAGGTAAGTCACATTTCCTGGAGCATACTTGGAGGTATGTTTAGGAGGTACCACATTGCTAATCTGTTAACATCTCATTCCTACATGTTGATGATGATGACAAACCACTGTTGTGATAGCGGTCCTCTTTTGTAATATCATCCCTACCTGCTGGTACTTCAGGAGACTGCCCACAAAAGCTTTTGAAGGCAGGAAACACCGTGTCATGTTTATTATTATTATTATTATTATTATTATTGTTAATATTTTGAGACAGGGTCTTGCTCTGTCACCCATGCTCACTGCAGCTTTGACCTCCTGGGCTCAAGCAGCCCTCCCATCCCAGCCTCCTGAGTATCTGGGGCCATAGGCTCGGCTAATTTTTTCTTTTCTTTTATAGAGATGAGATCTATGTTGCCCAGGCAGGTCTCACACTCCTGGGCTCAAGCGATTCTCCTACTCAGGCCTCTCAAAGAGCTGGGATTACAGTCATGAGCTACTGCATGTGGCCTGTGTTTTTATTATTAGTTTGAATTGTAGACTATTCCTACTTGATTTCAGATAACACACACCAGACATTTATAGAGGCTGATAGTCTTCATTTCATTTTAGGCACTGCTTAGAATCTTACAACCTTCCTTGTATACAATTAGGAGACCTTCTTCTGTCACTTTTGGGTGTGGAACATTTTGCCTTCTTTCCTTCCTTAGAATTCAAATTCTTTGAAGGAAAAGTATACACTTGAAAAAATATACCTAATGCATAACCTTGACTGACTCATTGGTCCAAACAATAATATTTTTACAACATAAAGGAAGCACTTATTTAAAAGACAAAAAAAAAATAACAGATGTTGTCAAGGATGCAGAGTAAAGGGAATGCTTACACACTGTTGGAATGTGAACTGCTACAACCTCTATGGAAAACAGTGGGGGGTGGGGGTTGGTAAAGAACTAAAAATAGAACTACTATTCTATCTAGCAGTCCCACTACTGGGTATCTACCTAAAGGAAAAGAAATCATTGTATCAAAAAGATACCCATACTTGTATGTTTACTGCAGCACTATTCATAATAGCAGAGATATGCAATCAACTTGAGTGTCCATTAGTGGATGGTTGAATTAAAAATGTGGCATATATCAACAATGGAATACTATCCAATAATTAAAAAAAGGATAAAATAATATATTTGCAGTAATATATGTGGAACTGGAGGCCATTATGTTAGTGAAACAACTCAGACACTGAAAATCAGATACCATGTGTCCTCACTTATAAGTTGGGAGCTAAATAATGTGTATACATGGACATAGAATGTGGAATAATAGACATTGGACACTTGAAGCGGGGAAGGGTGGGAGGGGCATGAGAGATGAGAAATTACTTAATGGGTACAACATTAATTATTTGGGTGATGATTACACTAAAAGCCCAGACTTTACTGTATGTAATATATCCATGTAACAAAACTGCACCTGTACTCCTTAAATTTATAAAAATGCAATAACATGAAATGCAAAAAAGTATAAAGGAAGCACTAAAATTTCAATGCAACATGATAACTGATATGGCTCTTTAGAGATAAATATTCTCTATCATTTATCTGTGACTTGGTTTCCTCCCCTGTAAAGGGAGCCACCAAACTTGATCTACCAGCAACCTGCAAACTTCATTAGCCTCTTGGAATCAGCACCTAGCCTCTCTTCCTCTTTGTCAAAACTGAAGCTTCTGCTCCTTGGTTTCCCCTCCCTTTCACTATTCAATTCACAGCAGTCTGATTTCTATTCCTACTACTACACTAAATCTGCTCTTGCTAAGGTGACTAGCCAACATTTTCTTGCCACATCCAATAAACATGCTCAATTCTTATTTAATGTGACCTTTTGGAAACAATCTATACTCTGGACTATTCACTTTTCCCTGGAACACTGTATCTCCAGTTTTCAGGTACAATATCTTCCAGGTTTGCCTCTTATCTCTCTGGCACTTTCTTCTTCATGTCTTTTAAGTCTCCTTCTCTGCCAGATGTTCCTTAGATTGTTTTTCAGAGCTGTCTGACCTCATCCTGCAGCCCTCACACCTTATACATCTTTCCTGGAATATATAATTTACTCCCATGCCTTTGTAGACTGATTTCCACAGAGGAATCTCTAGCCCAGGTTTCCTTTCTGAGTTATAGACATTTTTACCTATCTACCTCTCAGACAAATTAAATTCACCATACATCAAATGAAATGTATTTCCTTTCAAAACTGCCTTCTGTTGTCCTCATCTCAGTAAATGGTTTCAGTATCCATCCTGATGCTCTAGCCAAAAACCTGAGCTTCATCCTTCCCTTTTCCACACTCTTCCATTCAATTATCAAACCAATTCTATTTTCCAACCCTACTTTCATCTACTCAGTATTTTCTGTTCTTACTATTACTTCCTAGTTTCAGCAGCAATCTTTTTGTGCCTGGATTACTTTTCTCAGTTCCGTTCCCTCTAATCCAGCCCAAGATTGTTGACAGAGTGAATTGGTAGAAGAAAAATATGACTATGTTAGCGACCTGTTTACTTCTTTGAAGTTTTATGCCACCCTCAGGATAAAGTCTAAAATCTTTAACACAGTTTACAGAGTTGCAATTAATTTTCAGCCTTAACTCACTATGTCTTCCAGCACACTCTGTGTTCTCACCACTGTGAAATGACATTCCTATAGTGGGCTGTGCTCTGTAACCTCTAGTAGTTAAACTATCATTTAGTAGTTGCACATGTTGACCCCTGCATTTTTTTTGTTTTTTGAGTTTCAGCCTAGGTGTTACTTTCTTTAGGGGAAACCTTCCCTAAAAATTTTCATCTGCTGTGGCCATTCTCCTATCTCCTACTATTTGTATCCCTGCCATAGCACTGTGTTCTCCGCTAGGTTGTAAGCATCTTAAATAAAGGACTCTATCTTGTTTACTCTTGTATCCTAAGCCTCAATCACAGTGCCTAGCAGTAGAGGGGGGTACACATTAAATACTTATGTCTAGTTAAGCTAAACCAGAATATAATCTTTAAGACAATTTTAAATAATAACATTATATGATGCTGAATATACGGAATCATTGTTTTGAGAATACATTTATTGAAGATCTTTTATTTTTCTAATATGAGATAAAAAAATGAAGGTTTACATAGAACTGTCTTATGTAGAGTTTCCAATAATAATTTTCTTTTCTTTTTTTAAGACAGAGTCTCGGTCTGCTTGCCCAGGCTGGTGTGCAATGGGGCAATCTTGCCTCACTACAACCTCCGCCTCCCAGGTTCAAGCGGTTCTCTTGCCTCAGCCTCCTCAGTAACTGGGATTACTGGTATGCACCATCACACCTGGCCAATTTTTGTGTTTTTAGTAGAGATCGGGTTTCTTCATGTTGGTCAGGTTGGTCTTGAACTTTCAACCTCAGGTGATCCGCCCACCTGGGCCTCCGAAAGTGCTTGGGTTACAGGCCTGAGCCACTGTGACCAGGTCCAGTGAGAATTTTCAAAGCAAGCCACTGAGAATCTTTGTTTCTAGAAACAACTTATATTCCTTGAATTTAAAGAAAATCCATTGATTATGCTTCTCATATGCATTGAAATATGCTGGTAGTTAATGTGAAGCAGAAATAAACGATTACCCATTGTTTTTGTTCCTTAGCATTACCATAACAAAGTGCCACAAACCCGGTTTAAAATAATAGAAATGTATTCTTTCACAATTTAGATGCTGGACATTCAAAATCAGGATGTAAGCAGGGTTGATTTTCCCTGAGAATTCTAAGAAGGAGATTCTCTGTTCCATGGCTTCTGGTGATGATGAGCAATCCTTGACTTATAGGAACACAGCTGGCATCACTCCAGACTCTGCCTTCATTTCTACATGCTGTTCTTTCAGTTTCTCTTTCTTGACATGGCTATCTTCCAATAAAGCCACTAGTAATATTGGATTAGGGACCCCCCTTCTCCAGTATGACCTCTTCTTAATCATACCTGCAATGACTCAATTTCCAAATAAAGACACATGCTGATTTACTAGGGTTGGGATTTCAACACATATTTTTAGAGGGACGTAGTTCAACCTATAAAACGAATTTTAGGGTACAAATGATGGCTAAAAAATATGTTTAGCTCTTTCTGTAGGAAAAACTAAAATTATTATTTGACAAAACTTTATTGCTTTGGTGACATGGGCAGTCAAATCATGATTAATTTTTAAATCCCGAAAGTAATGTATATCCAATGAAGAAAGTAAAAACAATCCAAAGATGAATACACAAAATAGCAACTTTTCTGCCTTCTATCCTATCTCTAGCTCCACTCCTATGAAATCTTTGCTGTAAACAAGATGATTCATGTCCTTCCCCATCATTCATCTTGTCCGAACAAATACACCAAACACATATACAATATGTGGGATGATTTTTCTTCTCTTTTTTTAAAAAAAGCATAAGGGGAATAGTTTATATATCTTACTCTGAAACTTACTTTCAATCTCATGCATTTTTTAGCTGTTGCATGATAATTTATAATACGGAGGTAATGACATTTATTTAACAATGTGCCTGTTAACATTCACATTGTTTTCAGTTTTTGCCACTATGAACAACCCTAGAATTTCCATTGTTGTCTTCTAACATGTTCTTCTATACTGATGTTTTAAAAGTGAGCATGCTTGGTCAAAGAGTATATATATGTATAATTTTAATGGGTTTTTCTAAATTGCTTCCTAAAAAGGAAAAGATATAACACTTTAGCCCCACGAGCTATAATGAGAATGTCTACTGCCTCACCAACCCAAAAGGATTTTGCATATCAAGACTAATGTGGAAGGCAGAAAATACATCTCATTTACTTACTTTTTATCTCCCTGACATCTAATTTTTAGTAGATAGCTTCTTTTACATGTATTTATTGGCCATTTGACTTTCTTCTTACATGAATTGTCTATTTTTAATTCCTTGCTTATTTTTATATGTTGTTGTTTGCAATTTTCTTATAATTTTGTAGGAGCTTTGGATATTTTAGAAATATGAACCCTGTGTTTCTCATGCGTGCTATAATTTATTTTTTCAAGTCTATTGATCATCTTTAGAGTTTGTCTATGGCCTCTTTTGCCATATAGATTTTTCATTTTTCATTGATTCAAATTATGTAATGTTCATATTTCCTTTTCTGCTTAGGAAGCATTCCCACTCTAAAATTATTTATTTTCTGAATTTCCTTCATGTTTATTTTTTGCATTTAAATCTCAAATCTATTAGTGATTTATTTTTATATGTTATGTAAAATGGGTGTTTAACTTTGTTTTCCTCCAGAGAGGCCAATTATGCCAGCACCATTTATGTATTAAATAAAACATCTTTCCCCTCTAAGCTGACATATAATATCTAATTTGATTCCCATAAATACTTGTATCTGTTCCAAGAGTGCTACTCTGTTCTACCCAGCTATTTCTCTCTTGATATGCTAATACTGTGCTATATTTGTTACAGTAGAATGGCAAACTTCAAGCTGCCTATCCAATGTCTTGTATTAATTTCTTCCTTACTAACAGAACCCTAATTTTACCTGGCGTAGCAGCGAGGCCAGCTATAATAGAAAATTCTATTTTCTTTCTTTGCTTTCAGATAGGTATGGCCAAGTGACTCAGATCTAGTCAGTGAAATGCAAATAGAATTGTTGGGTGGGCCTTTTATAGATTTTTTTTTTTTTAAGTGAGGACAGATAGCTGAGGGAGGTTCCTTTTGTCCTTATTCCCATCAGATATCACAGAGCTACCATATTGGCTTTGTACCATCTACTCTGCAAATCTCCTAGATGAGAGAGCACATCTCTTAACACTCTAATTGGCTAACACAATTCCTAAGAGATATATGTGATATTGTGCTAAAAACCATATAAAATTTATTATCTTAACCATATTTAAGTGTTCACTTTTGTAGTTGGAATAAATTTTAATATCTGGAAAAGCAAATATCTCTTTCATTATTCCCTGTTTCTTAAATTGCTCGATTATTTTCAGAAATTTTTATTTCCATAGCACTTCGCAACAATCCCAGTTACAAAAAGCCTGTGCAGTCAACTGGCTGAGGGGTATGAGATCTGGCTGTGAAATCTAAATCTATGCAGGTCCTACCTGTGGCTGGTGCCTCCTGGTGGTGGCAGATCATTATGTTCTGGGATGTCAGGCTGTCAAGAGAATCCTGTTTGTACAATGAGGCTGTCTGACCTCCCATCCTGTCATGGCTGCTGGGAACACAGCTTCCAAGCTTTCCCTGGGATCCCTTTTCCAAGAGGAGATCTGTTCAATTGGTCGCGGATGTAGGAATTTATTTTTATTTCTTGCTTATATAAATTGATTATTTCAACTCTGGTTTTAGTGCTTTAGCTTGAAACTTCTAAAACCATATTTAAAAAATAATGGCAATGAGGTTGTTTCTGATTTGTTCTTGATTTTAACATTTTGTTTTCAGTATAATGTTGGCTCTTGTTTTTTAGGCAAATATATAATTTTTTAAACTTTTTTCTTTATTTTTTACCAAATACTCAGACTTCAAGGAGAGCAAACTTCTCTCTTGGAGGAGTAAACAGCTTTCTAAAATAATATGTTTAGTTTTTCTATATCTATTTAGCCCTTAAATATCATCAAATAACATTTTCAATATATAATCATATAGGATTTATCCTTTCTTTGGTGCCATGAGTTATGTTACTGGATTTCTTGCTGTTGATTCAATCTTACTTTACTGGAATAAACTCCTTCATGGCTCATTTTCTTTAAATACACACTTACATGTTATAACAAATTATATTGATGGATATAATTAATACTTTTCATGGTATATTCTTTTTATATACTCATAGATTTAATTTGTTAATATTTTATTTAGAATTTTTGCAACAATGTTTATAAATAAAATTAGTATCACTTGGTATACTGAAAAAATATAGGGAATAATTATGTAAAAACTATGTAGCTACTACCTAGCTTAAACTTTGAGTGGCCAAGGTGGGCAGATCATGAGATCAGGAGTTCAAGACCTGTCTGGCCAACATAGTGAAACTCCATCTCTACTGAAAATACAAAAAATTAGCTAGGTGTGGTGGTGTGCACCTGTAATCCCAGCTACTCAGAAGGCTGGGGCAGGAGCGGAGGTTGCAGTGAATTAAGATCGTGCCATTGTACTCTAGCCCAGGTTACACTGTGAGACTCCATCTCAAACAAACAAAACAAACAAACAAAAAACACTTGTACAACTTTCACTGAAGTCCTTTACATAGTATGAGTCACATTCTCATACCTCTTCCAGAGGTATGAGATCAACCACCACTCTGAGATCATGTTTTTAATTCCTTTGCATGAATTTATGTAGTAAAAATATAGAATTGCTTTGGATGTTTTGCTCACTGCCTAGACAGCAGATTTATCAAGACTGGGAAACTGCAATAGAGAGAGTAATTCATACAGAACCAGCTGTGTGGGAGACCAGTTTTATTATTAGTCAAATAAGTCTCCCTGAGCACTTGGACATTAGAATTTTTAAGGATAATTTGGTAGGTAAGGACCAGTGAGTTGGGAGTGCTTATTGATTGGGTTGGAGATAAAATCATAGGGAGTCAAAGCTGTCTTCTTGCATTGAGTCAGTTCCTGAGAGGAGGCCACAAGATCCATTGAGCCAGTTTATTGATCTAAGTGGTGCCACCTGATCCATCAAGTGTGGAGTCTGCAAAATATCTCAAGCACTGATCTTAGGTTTTACAATAATAATGTTATCCCCAGGAGCAATTTGAGGAGGGTCAGAACCCTGTAGTCTCCAGTTGCATGACTCCTATACCATAATTTCTAATCTTTTGGCTAATTTGTTAGTCCTCCAAGGTCGTCTAGTTCCCAGGCAATAAGGGATTTGTTTTGGGATGGCCATTATCATTTTTGCTTTATTGCTCTAGAATATGGAGTTTACCTTTCCTCCACATTTTTTGTTCTATTTGGGTGAGTCTCCAATGAATTGGTAAGGGTAGATCTTCTTTACTTGGTATATTGATTTAAATGCTAATTTATTCCAGAAATACCCTCCCAGACACACCCAGTATGCATCCCTTAGCCCAGCTAAATTGATACATAAAACAGCCAAATTGACACATAAAATTAACCATCACAGACAGTGAAAAAGTAAGGAGCAATCGAGGGATTCTTCCCAGAGCCTTTGCCTTGCAGTGACCCTCCCAACCTCCTCTGTGGTCCTCTAGCCAGAAAGAGGATTTCTCTTGGTGCTTTTTCTGCTTATACCCTCTGTGCAGTTCCAGCATTCTGTCTGCTCTAGAGTTAAGCCCAGAGGCATGGGAGAAGAAACCAGCTTGAAGAAAAACTCTGCCATATTGCTTATTCTTTGTGTTTTATATTTCTCTTCAGGCTGCTTGATATTTATTTATTTATTCATTTATTTAAGATGGAGTCTCACTCTGTCACCTAGGCTGGAGTGCAGTAGTGCAATCTTGGCTCACTACAACCTTCACCCTCTGGTTTCAAGCATTCTCCTGCCTCATTCTTCTGAGTAACTGGGATTACAGGTGCCTGCCACCGTGCCTGGCTAATTTTTGTAATTTTAGTAGAAACAGGGTTTCACCAACTTGACCAGGCTGGTCTTGAACTCCTGAACTCGTGATCCACATGCCTTGCCCTCCCAAAGTGCTGAAATTACAGACATGAGCCACTGCACCTAGCCTACTTGTTCTTATTTACTTTTTAGGGTCCTCAGTCTTTTTATGCATATTGTCTAGGGTTTTTAGTTATAATCAGTGAGAGAGAGAAAGGATGTGATATACTTACTAGGTCCTAGCTGGAACTAGAAAATCCACATTAAACTGCCTCTTTACAACTGGGAGAGGACAGCACAGCCTCAGTCACTAAGCCCTCTCGGGCTCAAGAATGTTTAGGCACCAAGAGGCTACTGTTAAAGAATTTTTATCTATTTATTTGTTTTTTTATTACTTTCCTATTTATTCTTTTTTTTCTGGATCTGTCCTTACTGTTGAAACAGGATAGTTCCCTATTCCTTTTGCAGGACTCACAAAGAAATTAGCTCATTTATTCAGCTCACAGCTCTCAACCTCTTGTGGGAGGGGAAGCACTCAGGTGAGTGGGTGCAGAGGCCAAGATGAGTGCTTGTGGGCAACCAGCAGGAGCATAACTGTGTGTGGGACCAGTGTCTAGGGCATATGCCACAGTGTACTCTTTTAGCTTTGCCATTCATGGACTGCTTAAGTCTTAAACAACTCAGTAGAGGTTAGTTTGACACTCTCTTGTACTTGCACCCAGGTCCTTGTCTGGTGTCCAGGAAGAATCAGGTTGCACAAATTAATTGAAGGGTGGTGAATGTGGAGGATTTTATTTAGTGGTGAAAGTGGCTCTCAGTGGGATGGGGAGCTGGAAAGGTGATGAAGTGGGAAGGTGGTCCTCCCCCGGAATTCAGCTACTCCCAGCTGAACTCTTCTCCAAGGTCTTGCCATCTAACCGTCCCTCTGAAGTCAAACTGCTTCTCTCCACTGTCTGGCTGCTGCTCCTCTTCTCTCCTTCTCTGCTGCTCTGCCATTCTGCTGCTCTGCTGGTGGGGCCTGGGTTTTTTTATGGTTATAGGATGGGGGGTAGGGTGAGCCAGGATGGTTTTGGAAAAGGCAACATTCAGGTGGGAAAACAGGAATGCATGTTCTCACTTTGGACTGCAGGTCCAGGCTTGAGTGTGTGGCCTTCACCAGGGACCGCCCTTTTGTACCCAGTATTTTCCCTGCTTCCTGTCCATATTCTATCTGCCCTTTCAGAGTCTTGCATTTTCCTTCATAATTAAAATATTTTTGTGTTTGTATATTAGGAACTACTTTTTTCATTTTGTCTTCTAGAATACAAATTTGGTTCTCATCAGTGAATGTCATTTTGTTTTTTGACTTTTAAAGTTAAAATTTATAATTTTAACACTTAGAAAATCTTCTTTGTGTTTTAAATTATCTTCTTGAGTCTTCTCACATATCTTTTCCATCAATTTTTCTTTAGTGGAAAAACTGTTCTAGATGTTAGCTTGGTCTTCTTCCATCAGCTTTTGGATTTCCTGCAGTGAATTTTAATTTTCATTAACTGTTCATAATTTTCTGACAACAGTTTAGGCTAGTAGTGTCTCTAGAGCCAGGAGAGTAATACCCTAGTAAGGAGTGTGCGCAGTATGAGAGCAACCTTCAGGACTCTCCACAGCACTGAGCCTGAGATCAATTCCTCTCACCATGGCAGGTATCCTTCAGGTCCACTGGGCTTACCTTCCCAGACAATACACAAGCAGCAGTAATTGGAGATACAGCTTCTTTCTCTAGCGAATTGCAGGCCTCTATTACCTCAATGGCCCAAAGGAACCACAGAACCATTTTTTCCCCTTTGTTACCACTCTCCTTTTTCTCCTCTCTCTCTCTCTCTCTCTCTCTCGTCCCCATGCCTGCTTTCCCCTAGAGATTATGGGAGACTACCTTAATCTAAAGTGATCTCTTTATCCATACCCCTTCCTACCTGCCATCTTGATTTTTCTAGTTTTGTATTACACCCTAAAGAGAGTTGGGAAGGAGATAGCTAGAGATGTGCACTAAGAACTCTCTTTCTCGAATGAACTATGATTGCATTCTCATTCCTAAACCCCAGATAAAAACCATCAAATGTCTAGTGAACTGTGTTGCCACTGATTGAAAGTTAACAAACTTGGCTTATTTAATTTTTCCTGTGATTGTTTTATCTCTGTTACTTTATTTATGTCACAATCTTCTTTTTTTGTTAATAAATTATATACATATTCTCGCAGAATAGATTTAAAAGCTTCTGAGAGTATAAATATATTTTATAATCAGGAGGACAGAGGAAAAGCCTATTAATCCTTACTAGGCCAATCTCCAAGATTATCTGTAAATAGATAATCCCTAAATACATTAGTTTGAGAGCACGTGAGCCAGCAGGATTCCCAAGCAGACCAAATAGACCTTGCACATGTATTTTATCTGTCATCAGTGCAAAAGTGGAAGTATCTTATGGAGAAAGGTTATAGTCTTCTAGGATATTTTTCTTTGAAAAGTGGTCAAAATTTATTCTCTCTTAAAGTAATTATGGTGCTAAAAAGTAATATACCATTCAATAGAGTGAAAAGGCAACTTACAGAATGTGGGAAAGTATTTGCAAACTATGTGTCTGAAAAGAGATTAATATCTAAAATATATAAGGAACTCACACAAATTAATAGCATTATACACACACATACAAACACACACACACACACACACACACACACACACATATATATATATATATATATATATATATATGGCTACTGAATTGTGTGAGTTCTGCTGTGTGTGTGTGAGATATAAAATGCTATTGCATTCTGTGAGTTCCTTGTATATTTTAGATATTAATTTTTCCAAAGACAGTATGCAAATGGCCAATGGGTATTTGAAAAGATGCTCAGGATCATTAAGCAGGGAAATGCAAATTAAAAGGATAATGAGACATACCTGTTAGGATGGCTATTACCAAAAAGACAAAGTGTAACAAGTGTTGTTGAGGATGTAGAAAAACTGGAACCCTTCTGTACTGTTTATGGACTATAAAATGGTGCAGCTGCTATGAAAAAAGTATAAAGATTCCTCAAAAAATTAAAAATAGAACTACCATAAGATCTAACAATCTCACTTCTGGGTATTTACCCAAAAGAATTAAAATCAGTATCTCAAAGAGATATGACTACTATTCACAATAGCCAGTAAGTGAAAACAACCTAAATGTCTAGCAATGGATGAATGAATTTTTAAAAATGTGCTATATACATATAATGGAATATTCAGCCTTAAAAAAAAGGAGATCCTGCAATATGTGATAGCATGGTTGAACCTTGATGGCATTATGTTAAATGAAATAAGACAGTCATAGAACATACACTACATGATTCCACTTACATGAGGTATGTAAAACAGTCAAACTCAGAGACTATATACTGTATGGTGCTGTTATTTTGCTAACAATAACAATAACCAAAGCAAAATAATTAGAAGACAGTAAAAGTAAGAAAAGAAAATGAAGAGTTTTTAAATTCTTTTCATTATCAAAACATATCCTAAGGAATGGATCTGATACCAGGCATTACTTTTGTGAATTTAAGCTAAAATGTTGCTGTTTTTTAATTTTTTATTTTATTTTTTAAATTTTAAGACAGAGTCTTGCTCTGTCACCCAGGCTAGAGTACAGTGATGTGATCTTAGCTTACTGAAACCTCCCAGTCCTGGGTTTAAGGGATTCTCCTGCCTCATCTTCCTGAGTAGCTGGGATTACAGGTGCCTGCCGCTATGCCCAGCTAATTTTTTTTTTTTTTTGTATTTTTAGTAGATGTGGAGTTTTACCATCTTGGCAAGGTTGGTCTCGAACTCCTGACCTCATGATCCACCTGTCTCGGCCTCCCAAAGTGCTGGGATTAGAGGCATGAGCCACTGTACCTGGCCAATGTAGCTGTTCTTAAGGACATGTTTCTGAGAAGCTTTATGCCTAATTGTGGAATAAAGGGTTTGTTTCTACTGATGAAAGTTATGACAGAAGCCAATAAGTTGAACAGTTATTTTGGGACTACCTTGTGAATTGATTACAGACAATCGCTGACTTATGGATGATACAACATAGTGCATTTTTGACTTCATGATGTTGTGAAAGGGAAACACATTCAGTAGAAACTTTACTTCAAGTACCCATACAACCATTCTGTTTTTCACTTTCAGTAAAATATTCAAAAAATTACGTAAGATATTCAATGCTTTGTGGTAAAATAGGCTTAGTGTTAGATAATTTTGCCTAAATGCAGGCTAATGGGGGTATTCTGGGCACTTTTGAGGTAGGCTAGGCTAAGTATTATGTTCAGTAGATCAGGTGTATTAAATGCATTTTCAACTTACAGTATTTTCAAACTCATGGGTTTATTAGGATGTAACTCTATTGATGAGCATCTGTCTATTCTGCCCTACTTATACCAACCCACTGGAAAGATAATTCACAACTAATGGTATCATTGCATTTGTACTTAAATGTAGAATCTTTGTAGCCTCTTGCTATGATGACTAAACTAGCTGCAGGTGAAGCCATAGCCCTCAATAGACACTACATAGTGAATGACAGCATTCTTTTCATTAGATATACAAGTAAATTATAAAGTTATGTACATGCATGTTTTCTGCTGATATATTTGCCTTTAACATGGAAATAAAATGCTTGTAAGAATAGCTGTTGAAAGGCTATTTTCACGATAATTGCCTAGTCTTATTTTACTGGGAGGTGCCTTAACTACTTTTGCCAGTAGTTGCATTTTATGGCCAATTTAATGTTTGAAATCACTGTAAAGATGATTTTTCTTCCTGGAATTGCTCATAATGAATGATAACCCTGGTGCCTGGAGCTCATTGGAATCTTACGAGATTTGGTCTAGTTAGGTGGTTTGTATTTTATGACAGTCATAATTCAAGGGTTGTAGAGTATAGTTTTATTTTGACCTGATTGAGCAATCATTCCTGTTTTCAAACAAGTATTTTTCTTGATAATGGCCCTATTTAGTGGTGCAAATCTGACACGGTTATTGACATCCCTACATGGTTTCAAAAACATGTTACCTCCTGATGTCTTTGAAGCAGAGGAAAGAGATCAGTGATCCTTTTCCAAGGAGGTGTTCAGAGTTCTTGAAACCATTATATCTAGGTGTTTTCGCACCAAGTTGCAAGTGCTTACTCTATGGCCTCCCCAGCTGTAGCTGGCTATGCTATTTATTCATTCACTCAACAAAAAGTTATTGAATGTATGCCACATGCTAGGCTCTCTTCTAGCTCTTACGGTTATAGTGGTGAACAAAACAGGTGAAAAAAAAAAAAACCTTTAAGAAATGTAATTTTAGCAGGGATAGAAATTATGAGCAAGCTAAATAGTATATTAGATACTGACCAAGAGTTAGAAGAAAAATAAAGCTGGGAAGCACTGGGAAAAGGTTTGTAGTTTATATCATGTGACCAGGGAAGGGCAACTGGAGAAAGTGACTTTTGCACAAAGACTTGTGAGAAAAAGGTACATGGATGGTTCATAGAGCATTATTCCTGGCTGTGGAAATAGCTAGTGAAAAAGCTCTTAGGTAGGAGCAGGACTGGTATGTTTGAGGACCAGTGAAGATGAGGCCAGGGGTGCTGGAACTGAGCAAATAAACAAAAGTAGGAGCTGAGGTAATGATAGGGGCTGAGGACAGATTAGGTGCAGCCTTATAAGCCATGGTTCAATCTCCTTTTTCAATTCAAGAGGAGAAACATTGTCAAGGGCCAACAAGGAATTCAATTTCTACTTTCAAAAAATATTACTGATGCCACGCATGTTTTCTGCATATCAAAACATGGGTCTTCCCATTAGCTCTGTGGGATATCTTCCTTTTCTTTTCTTAGTGGGAATAAAGATTAATGTTTGTTTGGTGTTGCATCTAAATTTCCTAATAAAGAGTAATTTTTGAGCAGTTATAATTTTGTTTCTTCACTATTTCCTTCATATTCACAAAGCAGAAAGCCTTTCCTTCTGCCTTTTGAAGAGTATTACACAGCAGTTATTATTCCCATAATTATGTTGTTAAGTCTTGAGATATACCATTGAAATGTCAAATAACTGACTCAGAATCAGGGATTATAACCTTGATTAGTTTAATCTCAGTATTTGAGATATTTGGTATTTGAGATATTTTGTATTTGAGATTATTCAAATACTGAGCCCTCAATAAATTACATGGCATCGAATGGAATTAATTCAATCCTAAGTATAGATGGCCTAATTCTCCTTGAACTAGTACTTTATTTAACTTGAATGCCAAATATATAAGTGGTTGCTCAAGCAGTTTCTATTATGTATGGATGCATGAGGACGATATTTCTGAAATGAAAAGCTGGAATTGATGGAGAAAGTCTATCTACTCTAGCTCTCTCTTTTTAAGACATCCACCTACCTCTCCTGATATCTTCCCACTATCACTTAATTACTGTATATGTTATGAATGCACTGATTTTCTACTGAAATATAAGCACCACAAAGAAAAAAAAAACTGTGACTGATTTATAATTAATCATGTATCCTTGATCTTCATATGGTGCCAGGTCCATTGTGGGCATTTGTATTAGTCTGTTCTCATGCTGTTATGAAAAAATGCCTGAGAATGGGTAATTTACAAAGAAAACAAGTTTAATTGACTCACAGTTATGCATGGCTGGGGAGATCTCAGGAAGCTTACAATCATGGTAGAGAGCACCTTTTCACAGGGCAGCAGGAGAGAGAATGAGAGACAAGCAAAGGAGGAAAAGCCCCATTCTAAAACCATGATTTACCCCATGAATCATGAATCATGAAGCACTCCCATGATTCAATTACTTCCCACTGGGTCCCTCCCATTACACATGGGGCTTATGGGAACTATAATTCAAGAGGAAATTTGGTTGGGGACACAGCCAAATCATATTATTCCACCCATGGCTCCTCACAGATCCCATATCCTCACATTGCAAAACACGATCATGCCTTTCCTATAGTCCCTCAAAGTCTAAGCTCATTCTGGCATTAACCCAAAAGTCCAAGTCTAAAGTCTAATTAGAGACAAGGTAAATCCCTTCCACCTATGATACTGTAAAATCAGAGGCAAGTTAGTTACTTCCTAGAAACAATGGGGATATACCAATTCCAAATGGGAGAAATTGGCCAAAATGAAGGGGCGCAGGTCCCATGTAAGTCTGAAATCCAGCAGGATTCTTAAAACTTCAAAATTATCTCCTTTGACTTCATGTCTCATATCCAGGTCATGCTGATACAAGAGGTGGGCTTCTGTGGCCTTGGGCAGCTCCATCCCTGTGGCTGTGCAGGGTACAGTGCCCCTCCTGGCTGCTTTCACAGGCTGGCATTGTTTGCAGCTTTTCCAGGCACATGGTGCAAGCTGTTGGTGGATCTACAATTCTGGATTCTAGAGGATGGTGACCCTCTTCTTACAGCTTCACTAGGCAAAATCCAGTGGGGACTCTGTGTGGGGTGCTGACCCCACATTTCTCTTCATATTGCCCTAGCAGAGGCTCTCCATGAGGGCTCCAACCCCACAGAAGAGCTCTGCCTGAAACATCCAGGCATTTTCATATATCCTCTGCAATCTAGGTGGAGGTTTCCAAACCTTGATTCTTGATTTCTGTGTAACTGCAGGCCCAACACCACATGGAAGCTGCCAAGGCTTAGGGCTTGTACCCTCTGAAGCAACAGGCTGAGTTTTGCATTGGCCCCTTTTAGCCATGGTTGGGAGGCAGTGCACCAAGTCCTGAGATTGCACAAAGCAGCAAGGTGCTGGGTCTAGCCCACAAAACCTTTTTGTCCTGCTAGGCCTCTGGGCCTGTAATGAAAGGGGCTTCCATGAAGACCTCTGACATGCCCTGGGGTCTTTTTTCCCATTGTCTTGGTGATTAACATTTGACTCCTCATTATTATGCAAATTTATGCAGCTGGCTTGAATTTCTCCTCAGAAAATGAGTTTTTCTTTTCTATTGCATCATCAGGCTGCAAATTTTCCATACTTTTATAGCATGCTTCCTTTAAACATACGTTCTATACCAAACCATATTTTGTGAATACAGAAAACTGAATGCTTTTAACAGCACCCAAGTCACAAATGCTTTGTTGCTTGGAAATTTCTTCTGCCAGATACGCTAAATAATCTCTCTCAAGTTCAAAGTTTCATAGATCTCTAGGTCAGGGGCAAAATGCCTCCAGTTTCTTGGCTAAAACATAGAAAGAGTCATATTTATTACAGTTCCCAACAAGTTCCTCATCTCCATCTGAAACCACCTCATCCTAGACTTCATTGTCCATATCACTGTCAGCATTTTGGTCAAAGCCATTCAACAAGTCTCTAGGAAGTTCTATACTTTACCACATCCTTCTCTCTTTGGAGCCCTCCAAACTGTTCCAACCTCTGCCTATTACCTGGTTCCAAAGTTGCTTTCACATTTTTGGGTATCTTTACAACAGCACCCCACTCCTAGTAACTTACTGTGTTAGTTCTTTCTCACTCTGCTATGAAGAAATACTTGAGACTGGGTAATTTATAAACAAAAGAGGTTTAATTGACTCACAGTTCCACATGGCTGGCCTCAGGAAAATTACATTCATGACAGAAGACATCTCTTCACAGGGTGGCAGGAGAGAGAATGAGTGACAAACAAAGAAGAAAAAGCCTAAGTCTCCCAAAGTGCTAGGATTATAGGTGTGAGCCACTGTGCTTGGCTTTAAGAAAATTAGAGAATTCTTACAACAGTATAAACCTGCGATTAAATAAGAAATTGGCAAGCAGGAATGCTATCAACATACAGACTTTGGGTTATGATTTCTTGTCCCATGGAGAAAGTTGATTCATTCACCTCAGACCAATCTCCTACATGTGGCTTGGTAAAAAAGAAATCAACAGCAACATTAAAAAACAAAACAAAACCAAACAAAAACTAGGCAGCACCTGTGGCTTACAATATTATGTTGTTGTTTTTTTTGATGCCGAAATCTCTCTTTCAAACCATTATGCTCACGGCAAAGGCCTCATTCTACCCATTTGTCCTTTACTACTTAGTACAAATATGGTACAGATGCATAGATTTGGTGTCAGGTAGACCTTGATGTAAATTCATGTCTCACGAACAAAGCCTCAGTTTAAAAAATGAGGTCAGGAGTCCCTAACTCATAGGCATGTTAAGATTAAGTCAATTAAGATATATCAAGTGCCAGCTTAGAGCTTGGAATGTGGAAGCTCGTTGAAAGCTTTGCTTCCTCCTCCCTTCAAATGATAGTTCAGCAGTCATAAATGGCCTTTGTTACTTCTTTTTTACTATTCCCTGGGCCATATGAACCTACTGGACATTTAGTATGAAAAGGCATGGAGGTATATAGAGAAGTAAGGTGGAACAACGGGAGTGGGGAGGAATAAAGGACAAGGGATAGAATGAGGGAGAGGCAAAGAATGAAAAACAAAGGAAGGACAGTGCTCTTAGGGAAGCCATAATTCAGGTATGATGGGATTATTTAAATAACTTTCTAATATGATTTCTTGCCTCTACTCTATCTTTTTAATGCAATCTTTACATTGCAACTATAGATATTTTCTTTATTGGTCCATGCCATTTCTTATTTCCTTACCTCCATCCCAAATCCATGTTTACAGCCCTCTAACAATTCTTACGCAGATTGTTCATGATTTTCTAAAAAATAACATGACCTCTTCTGCCTTTATTAATTTGAGAATGCTTGTGTCTTATTGAAATCCTACTCAATTTGTCATTTTTAGCTCAAAGATACTGGCTTTCTCCTTAAGTAGGCTCAATTGTTCCAGGCCGAACAAATTGCTTTTCATTGCTTACTCCTATAGAACTTGGTACATACTTTGATTATTATATTTATCTTGTCTGCTTTTATTAATGTGAAAAGTATGATTATTAATCATCTTAGTTTCTGAAGTTATGAGTCTATAAGGTGAAACAAAAATTATAAAACATGAATAGAGTCATTAATTAGCTGACAATTTATAATATTAACCCCAACTCTTCTAAAACTTCATTTATCATAAATAATATCTACCCATCACTATAATATCTTTGACATTTTCCCTCTGGTTGTTGGATGCTGTGAACATTCCATAATATGATTTAGAGATAATGTTAATGAATTGCTGCGAAATTTTATGAACCACAAAAAATAGGAAATCATGAAGTCAAGATAAATGCTAAAATCAACACAAAACTATTGATAAGATAAAAAAGAGAGAAAATTAACAAGAATGACAACAAGGGCATCAAAGGAGAATAATTTGCATACCCAGGCATTAGAAAATTGGTGAAGCTGGCCATTCTTACAAATGAGATCCTCTTTACAGAAATGTTATAAAAATTCAAATGGAAAGTGAAGGTTGCCATACTATACATTTTGTAGAAAAAATTACCCATAAAAACATAACACAAAATTTATCCTTCGTTGCAATTATAACCTACATTTTGTTAAACATAAGATAAAATAACATTTTATCATGACTGAGTTTTCTTTTTTAAAGATTAAATCCAGGCCAAAACTTTTTTTTTTTTTTAACTGTATTCAATCCTGTGAAGTTTTGTTCCCTCCATTAAGAGGTCTCTTTCCAGGTAACAATTGTCTTGGGAAAATAAACTCTTCCTGTAGTTAGTTATTTGTAGACCATTGGAAGCCTTAGAATGTCAGCTCCATGAAAACAAGTACTATGTGTTCAGCCAACATAATACTTGGCATAGAAACACTAAAATTCCATTTTGTGTGAACCAGACACTATCTCAGCAGTTTATAAAGATGAGCTCGCTAAATCATCAATATAATTATTGGAGGTAGGTATTATTATTATCTTTATTTTGCTAAGGCACAGAGAGATTAAGTAACTTGTCCAAGGTCACACATCTTGTAAGTGGTAGAGCTTAAAATTAAACCCAGAAAGTTTGGTTACAAAATCTGTTCTCCTAGTCATTGCATTATGTTGTCACTGCTGCCTGTAGATGTTTGTGGAATAAGTTAAACTTTGAATGTTTAATAGCCTCTCTGAGTATAATAATGTAGTTTTCAGGTCAGAATCAAATGAGCTCTGAGGAGGAGAGAGATCCATTAAAGAGGCTTATGATAGGTTGTAAGAAATGCTAGAAGAAAAATGCAAACACCAAACAAAAAATTTACAAAACTTCTCCAATGAATCTAAGATCATTTGGCTCCTTTCAACATATTATTTTATTCAATTTATATCATCATTATTTTTAAAAATATTGATAAGAACATTTATTTTCTTAAATAGAGATAGGGTCTCACTGTGTTGCCCAGGCTGGCCTTGAACTTCTGGGCTCAAGCAATCCCACCTCAGCCTCCCAAAGTGCTGGGATTACAATCATGAGCCACCACACCGGGCCCTCATTTTTTAAATTATAAAATAGAATATATAAAATGTAAGTATTACTGAAATACCTTATTCATATTTCGTGAAATATGTTTTCTACTACATATAGTTACATCTTGCATTATAGCCTGAATTGCTTTGCCATAAGTCCCCTATTGACAGTACTGTTTGGTTTCACAGTGGGAATGGTATGGGCTAAAAAAAGATCAAGACTTTATTTACTTTCTCTGTATGGCACTTGGCCTGGGGACCAGCAGCAGGCCAATGCTGGAATCCCCTTTCCATTCTCATACTCCACTTAGGGTGCACTTGAGGTTTTTTGCTCCCAGTGTCCTCCAGCAGCCCCGTCCTTATCTCACTTTATAGCAATCTATTCTTTTCTAGATCTTTGTTTAGTTTTTACTTCTGTGCTTCAACCTTTTAGGAACCTGCTCTCTGCTGGCTGACAGACAGACACCTAATTTATGGACTATCCAGGACTCCTAGGTTTCCTGAGTTGTCTCAGCAGTTAGAGGTAGGATGATTTGTAGGTAGGACTGGAGCTGGAGAAAGTAGGCAGGCTCCAGGTCCACCACACTTCCGCCAAGGAAAATACCTCATTGTTTATTTTTCTGTATGTACTATGATGAAGATGGTGTCCTCAACAGAATACAGTGGAATTCCTCTTAGGGAAGGAAGTATAAAGAAGCTGCCTACATTGGGAAAACACCTTGATATATTCCACAGAGACAGAAAGTTAGGGATGGCACAGCCTGAACAACAAAAACAGACGGCAGAGTCTTGAACAACAAGAGCAAAAACTGCTTTGCATGAGAAAGTGAACAGTTTTTATTTGTTTATTATTATTTTGTTCTAAAAAAACGGGAGAAAAAAGAAAGAGAGAAGAGAAAAGGGTGGGGTTATATTAGTCAAGCTTCTCCAGAGAAATATAATCAATAGGATATCTAGCTAGCTAGCTAGCTAGCTATCTCTGTCTATCTATCTATCTAGCTAGCTCTATCTATCTATATTTATTTATATCTAGGATATATGTGTATGTATTTATTATAAGAAATTGGTTCATTTATTTAAGTCCCAAAAGCCACATTTCAAAGGCCTTAGAACCACAACTGATGGTTCCAGTCTGAGTCAAAAGGCAGGAGAAGATCAATGCTCCAGTTTGAAGAACATTAGGCAGAGAGAGAGAAAATTCTCTCTTACTCAGCTTTTTGTCCCATTTAGGTCCTCAATGGATTGAGTAAGGCCCACTCGCATTAGGGAAGGCAAACTACTTTACTCAGCTTAGCAATTAAAATGTCAGTCTCATCTGGAAATACCCTCTTGAGAGACATAACCAGAATAATGTTTAACCAAATCTCTGAGTACTCCATGACCTGGTCAAGTTGACACATAAGATGAACTATCATAGAGAGTAAAGAAAGGTGCCAGCAAAACAGTATGAGGTTGGAAACTGTTGTGATGAAAGAATAGTGGTAACTTCCCCTGTGAAGGGGCAGAAGAAAGAACTTTCTAGAAGGAACAATTTTTGAAGTTGAACTTTTATGTTTCCTTAATAATTAGAAAAAAATTCGACCCCAAATGATTTGTGTGAGTATGGTGAGTGCTAAAAATCATGAGAAGAATGTTTTCACATCTGCAAAACACAGAACAAAAGCAGCGTGTATGCAGGAGGCGTCTGTCTCCAAGCAAGGTACCATGCCCCATGCAGTCCCAAGAAGTCACAGGTATCTTTGCACTGCCCCAGGGTGGGGAATTCAGGAGTTCAAAGTAGATTTATATATCTTGCAAAGATATTGAAGGGGCTGGCTTATATGTATATTTTGTTTGAAAAAAGAATTCCTCTGATGAAAAAGTGTGTGTGTGTGTGTGTGTGTTTGTGTGTACGTGTGTTTGTGTGTCTAAAACCACAGAACCCTAATCCATGCTACTCAAAAGAGTTCATTTGCTCAAGTTATTTTCCAGCCAGGAGCATACTTAGGGATGATAAAGAGGCTTTGTGATGATGAACTCAGACAAATAGTGGGAGCTCTAGAGGACAAAGACTCTGTCTCAGCACCAAGCATATGCCTAGAATATAGTAGAGGTGCCAATTAATAGTCATTGGATAGAATCCAGCATTTGAGACAGTCCTGCTGGCTAGGACAGTCTTACTGTTGGTAAAAACTCCTTCTGGCAAAAATTGAGTCTGCTTTTAATATCAACCTCAGTGGAAAATGAAGTATTTGCTGCTGATATCTCCTCACAGGCTCATGGGGAAGCTTCCTTCCTGCTGATTTTAATGATGTTTATGGTATGCAACATTAACACTTTGGTAATTAGTGACATACATAGAACTCTATAGGAAATGTTTCATTTTTGCAGCTCCCAGGTATTGAGATCTTCCCTAATGAGCTTTATTGTAGAGCTTTTATCTGTTTTTGTTCAGTGATTCATATTTAGGGGGAGTTTCCCTCATACACCCTTATAAGCATATAGTTGAGAAAGAAAAGGAAGCAAAGCTCTCCCTCTTTCTCTTTGCCTCTGCCTGAAAATCATCCAGTTTATTAACTGTTGGGATAAAAGTATCAGAGGATGAGGACAGGGAAGGAAGGTGCTATTTCTCCAATGTTTTGGGTCTCACTGGGTTCCCTGCTCTCACTTTCCTCCTCTTCCCACAAATATGCCCAATGTTTTCACTTGTAGGCTCATCGCAACCGGGCTAACCTGGTCAGTCAGAGCTGGGTGGGGTATGGAATAGGCCTCTAGATCAATACTTATTTGTTTTTTCCTTTAAAAAACACCCTCCATTTTTCTCTCTTATTACTACAAAGTATGGATTTATTTATTTATTTATTTATTTTGTAACTTGATATGTTACAATCACTACTTAAAGATTCAGCTGGCTCTTAAAACATACCCCATGGCTTGTTCAGAGATCATGTTTCCTTGTTTGGGAACCAAATCATTGTTGTTTCTTGGACTTGCCTTGTTAATTTTTATTGTACATCTAGTCATTCAGCTCTTCCATTTTCTAACCTTTATTCTCGACTCTCAATTTGGCTAATCTACATTCCACTTTCCACACTTGATCTCAACAGGTGAGAGCCCCTGACATTAGGTCCAGGCTGAGCTCCAGTGAACTATGTTTTGGATGGGTTGAGTGAGCATGAAAGGCTCACAGGTGCTCTGAAAAGTGATTTTTAGGAGCAAAACAGAAACCAAAGCTAAGAATTCCTAAAGCATTTTCCCATTTTTTTCTATATAAAGTTATATTGAATTTGAATCTAAATTTTTTTTGATTAATAATATTACGGAATACTATCAAAAATGTAAATTTCCCCAATTGTTCTGAACTTTAAAATTTATTCTTTTATTCCGGGGTCCACTTAAAAATTACTCATTGTATTTAGTTGCTATATCTCTTTTGTTTCGTTTTTTGTGAGGTTTATTTGTTTTTCAGACACACTTTCTACTGACTGTCTTAAGTTCATTATCTTCAGAAACCAGATCATATGCTGCTTTTTTACTCCTGCTCCTTTTGATTTTTATCTGTTTCTCCTCTAGAGTCTTCATCATTCATCGTTCATATCCCTCTAGACCTGTTCTATTACCTGGTAATATAACTGTGCAGACTTTATACTATAACTGCCACTATCTTCTGAAAACATGGTGTAGAAGAGAAGATTTGGGTATAAACACAAACACACAGACAAACACATATATAGATGTATAAGATCTTTCTCCCCTCTGAGATTTTTCTTCTAGAGTTGTTAATTATCAGACCAATGATGCAGGAGTTTTTCAGTGCTGCTGTGCCAGCTGGACCTTACTGTCCAGGGCCTCATGGTCCAGGGCTTCCAGCTGTCCAGGGTCTTACTCAGCTCTGGTATCACCACCTCTGTACACCACACACTTGTCCAGGTAGGCTACACTTGACTTGTGCTCCAGCCCGTGACTAGGCTGGGCATGCCACAACTTGCTTCCACCTTGGGCACTGGAATTTGGATGAGGGGAATGCAGTAGCACCTAAAAAATATGAAGACGTCAGCAACCCTGGAGCCCCAAAGGAAGTGTAGTTCCAAGTGTCTGCAGCTCAGAAGATGGGGGCATGTTAAGAGCTCCTTCATTCACATTGCCCCACTCTGGCCCACTGTTCCTGGGCTGGTCTGGCCCCACTGCTGCTTCCTGTTGCTTGGGGTGTCTGCCAGGTGCCAGCAGAGGGCAGAGGGCTACAGTGTCACAGCCGTTTTTATACCCATGTTCAATGGGTCTTGAGTTCTTGTCCCATGTCCAAGAAGAATGAGGGTATGCTGACAACCAGAGATTGAGCAGGGCAGAGAGTTTTACTGAGTGATGGAACAGTTTTTAGTGGAAAGGGGACTTGAAGGGAATAACCCTCTACCCGAAGTTGGGTAGCTCTCCCAAGTGTGGCTGAGTCCAGGGTTTTTATAAGCTCAGAATGGGGGAGTGTGTGCCGACTGGTATGTGAGTATGCAAAAAAAGCATAATAAAAGGCACCACTCAAAGTTGGACATGACAGTGTAAGAAACCAATTAAGGAAGAGTAGATCTATGTAAAATAGGTGAATGGTGGGAATAAAACAGAAGAAAGCATGCTAAATGGAAAGAATAGTTTTTAATCTGGTCTGTAGATTTGTCCAAGACTTCTAGCTTGGTTTTGTGGCTTTAGCCTGTCTTTGGTTTGAAGGTTGAGTTTCACTGGGGACCCTCCCCTGTATGCCTAGGTTTTGTCTGCCTCCTGCTGCTATCACCAGGAGCTCAGGACAACAGAAACTGAGAATCCTGTCTGGTTGCCAAGGGTTACACTTATATCACACTTGGAATTTTAAGTAATAATTGCAGCTTCTGGGTGATGAGCAGATGCTGGCCTACCAAATGTCTATAAGACTTCGATGCAGCATCTTTCCAGAAGATAATAATTAAATACAGTGATGGCTCAGAAAGGCTGAAGGCATTTTTATTGCAGAAAGAGATTTTTAATTTGTCAGAAAAATTTTTATTTTCAAGAGAAAAACAATAAATTAATGGATAATAAAAACTTGTCAGAACTCTTTCCCAGAGCTTAGAAGAGACATTGTCAGGCCATATATTGATAGGAAAGCAAGGATCTGTAGTGAAAACTATTCCAGGCCTGAGTCTAGCTTGGCTTTCTATAGTAGGGATTACCCACTGCATTCTCCTGCTGTTGAGGTTGGCTCAGGGGCCTCAGGATGGCTGAAATAGCCTATGCCAGTTCTGCACTGGGTGATGGGTTACTCCATAAGTTGTTTCTTCTCTGTAGGTTTGTCTTCTTTATAGAGATTTCTGCTCTGCCTCCCTTCCTTTTCTCGAAAGATGAGTGCTGATTGTCACAGGTATCATGTTGAGAAGTACAGAGTCATTGTATTCTGCCTTCAATAATTCAGGCAAGTAGGAGGGCAGGGCTATGCCTTTTAGAAATCTGCTCTAGTCTTAGCCAGAGCTCAGCAAGTGTTTCTCAATTCACAAAAGGGATTGATCCTTTATCTCTTTTTCCAATTTGCATACACTGAACTCACTGAACTACTTGAGATACCCAGGTTAGTATCTCTGAATTCTGAGGGTTTTTAAAATAAAATGCAGATATGCTTCTGTATTCCAAAGTTCCCTGCCCTTTCTTTGAAAAGCAGGAGATTTTTCTATTTTTTATTTCTAATTTTTATGGGTACATAATAGGTGTATATATTTATGGGGTACATGAGATGTTTTGATACAGGCATGCAATGTAAAATAAGAACATCATGGGGGATGGAGTATCCATCCTCTCAAGCGTTTATCCTTTGAGTTACAAATGATTCTGTTATACCCTTAAAGCTATTTTAAAATGTACAATTGAGTTATTATTGACTGTCATCACGCTCTTGTGCTATTGAATAGCAGGTCTTACTCATTTTTTTCTATATTTTTGGTGCCCATTAACAAACCCCACCTCCCCATCCATCCAACCCCACTATCCTTCCTAGCTTCTGGTAACCATCATTTATTCTTTATGTTCATGAGTTCAATTGTTTTGATATTTAGATCCTATAAATAAGTGAGAATGTGAAAGCTTGTCTTTCTGTGCCAGGCTTATTTCACTTAACATAATAATGATCTCCAGGTTGTTGCAAATGACTGGATCTCATTCTGTTTTATGACTGAATAGTACTCCATTATGTATATGGACCACATTTTCTTTATTCATTGATCTGGTGATGAACATTTAGGTTGCTTCCAAATTTTAGTTATTGTGGGCAGTGCTGCAATAAACATCGGAGTGCAGATATCTTTTTGATATACCAATTTCCTTTCTTTTGTGTATCCCTAGCAGTGGGATTGCTGGGTCATATGGTAGCTCAATTTGTAGTATTTTGTGGAAGCTCCAAACTGTTATTCACAGTGGCTGTACTAATTTACATTTCAACTAATAGTTTAGAAGGGTTTCCTTTTTTTACATCCCACCAGCATTTGTTATTGCCTGTCTTTTTCTACCTGGACAGAGTGAGGTCCAGCTGCTTGTTCTCATGGTCCAAGCAGACTGGGAAAGAATGGAGTTTATTTCTGCAACTAGTTACAGGCAGAAGGTTGGAGTAACTCACCAGACCCACTCAAAGTTATAAATTTTTCTCCAGTGATTGTATATATTCTAGGCTCTATGCCTATGTCTAGAGTATACCTACAAGTGGGAGTGTCTCATCCAATCTATATCTAATGTTTAACTAGAGTCTAGGGTCTGGAAAGCTTTCTTGAGAGTCTTGGAAAGTTTCTTAATCTTAAGTGGGCCCTGGTATGAGATGTATATGTAAGAAAGATTTTATTATTTGATTAGACTTTAAGGTCTGAAAAACCCAGGCTGAGTCATAATGGGGTTGTTTTTACATTCCAGCCCTTGTACTCAGGTATCAATTTCTCTAGTTGTCTTATGTTTAATTTGTACATTCATCAGAATTATAGTAAAGGGTTAGTGGAAACTGACTATTTCAGTTGCTAATGGAAACCTGGTCTTTCACATTTTGGATATAAGCCTTTTTAATTGGGGTAAAATGATATCTCATTGTAGTTTTGATTTGCATTTCTCTGATGATTAATGATGTTCGCACCTGTTTGCTATTTGTTTGTCTTTTGAAAAATGTCTGTTTAGATCTTCTGCCTAT